>NW_020172365.1:118366-144791 GCF_003031525.2 Neophocaena asiaeorientalis asiaeorientalis
GCGGGCGTTTGTCTCCGGGTTTCTCGGCGGGAGGTTTTCACCTCAGGGGGGCTCACCTCAGGGGGGCTGTGACTGGTGTCAAGTCTCCTCTTCTCAGGGCCGGCTGGAGAATTAAAGCCGGGGCTCGGGGAGCCCGAAGCCGGGCCTCCAGTCCGGCTTTTCTGAGCACGCGTCCGGGTCCGCGCCTTGGGAACTAGGGCCCAAGTTGGTCCCAGTTTGCCCGGCGCCCGGTCCGGCCGTTATCCAAACAAGCCGGCTTCCCCTGACCGGTGGCTCGGGCCTTACGTGCGGCGTCGGGGAATTGGTTTGGATCGGTGCTGGTTTTAGGACGAGTCAGCTGAAGATGAACAGTCGCCCAGGGTGGCCTGAGGTCACACGCCTCGGGGAGGGGGCGCGGAGGGGCGCGTGGAGGGAGCTGGCAGTGACCGCGTCTGGGGTGTGTCTTACAGACTGAAGTTGCCGCGTCTGGCCAGGCGCGCCGCCCGGTCCCATGGAGCTGGAGGGTCAGTGGTGGCGGGGACAGCTGGCTGCAGATATCCATCAAGCTCTTCGATACAAGGTAACCGCGATGCCCCGACCTTTCCATTCGGTGTCTTATGCCAGTTAGTATGAATCTCGGCTCCCTGGAAAGCCCAGTCCGGGTCTTTAGCCACTAGTTTCCAGACCAGAAAAGGTGAGTTTGCCTATTCGCTCAAAGTTAATTAACTTCTTGGCTTCTTCCCTGGGTTGTAGCAAAAGAACCTGAAACTTGAATGAGGAGGGGGTGGGGCGTGGTAGTCGGGAGAGGGAAGGTGTGAAGGGACATTCTGATGTCCTTGTTTCCAGATGGAACACGGATTTGATACTGTATTTTAAAAGATAAGTGTGCTTGGCTTTTAATTGGGCAGAGCAGCCCTCCTTTATTCTATAGTTGCTGTTGCATGCAGCTGTCTGTTACGTCACATTTGTACAACAGTAAATTCCCCAGCCTTTCCACTAACTTGCTGTGAGACTTTGGACAAGTTACTTAATTTTCTGCTTCTCAATTTCCTCATCTGTTAAATGAATAACAGAACGTGCTTTATGGGACGACTGTGAAGATTAAAATGAGGTAATACTGTAGATGTGCTCAGAACAGTGCTTGGCATATATAATAAGTACTAAGGAAGTGATAACTATTTGTTATTCTCTACCCCCGAAACCCCAAGACTTGGGGGGTGTTCAAAAAGCCTTAAGGTAGGAGTTAGCTGCTCCTTCAGCTAATATCAAAGGCCAGGAGTAGACCTGGGGAAAAAGTACACCTTTTTTGGGGAAAAAGTACACCTTTCTGGCACAATGCAAATTTTGTTTATTGTTGCTCCTAAGTAACAATTTTATTCTGTATGTCACATCTCAGCGAAATGTGTCAGCTCTGCATCTTTGATAACCAGAAGAGAGACCAGATCCAAAATTAACTCTAACTTAACTTAATTTCACTATGGATAGAGAGAGCCACTCATTATGTATAGAAAATTGGAAAGAAGCGAAACAGCTGACTCTTTAATAAAAAGGCTGCTCACTGTTGGAGCTGAGAGATCCTGGGATGATAATGAACTTGTATCTTGATTTTTTTTTAACCAGGTTAAGTAGATTAGAAAACCCAATTCTGACTTAAATTGTTACAGTTGTACCCTTTTCTGAAGTTTGAGTTCTAAATGCTGCTTATTAATTCTGACATTCAGTCTCTTAGACACTAAATACACCTCAGCCCCCTAAGAGGCTGTTTGTACTACAGAAAAGTCTCAACTATGGCATGGTTCTCTGGAATGTTAAGAAGAGAGTTGCGGGTTTTCCACTTTGAAAATTGTCCAAATACCTTTGTTTTTTTATTTTTTTTTTCAGATGTTGTCTTTCAGTTTTAAATGCTCTGATTTTCTAAGTGTCAGCTCTTTATTCCTCTGGTATGTGGTGAAAATAATATTTGATGTTGATACATATGTTTTGTAATGACATGAAACTTAAAAGATTTTTCTTGGTGATTTCCATGGTTTTCGATTCTTACATTTTATGAGTAATTTTAATCCTGAGTGATTACCTGAATTAATTTTGTTAGTTGAGGTTGGAAATGGATTTTTTTTCCAGCAGATTTGTTGAATGTTTTTGTGTATTGAGCTCTGGGGAGGATCCAAGGAATAAGACACAACCTGTACTAAACTTACTTACAAACTATCAGAGGACGAGATAGCACAGGGCCTGAAAGAATGCTACTGAAAGTTGTCTTGGGCCACCTGCGGCATGCTACTGTGGGTTGTCTTTATTTTATCTTTAAGCATTGTGTAAGCCACATTCTTGCTATTTGACACAATGGCCACACTTTATAATTTGTTAATCAGTAAAACTTGAACCTGTGGAACTGGAGAGACCACTGTTTATAGTATACTGAAGTCAAGGAAAGTTAAAATGAACTTTTCTCACAGAGAATACATGTTAATTCCAGGCTATTAATTAGGTGATTTAGTTGGGTAATCATATGCTTATTCAACATATTTGCATGCCTACAGTGTGCAAGGTGCTATGCCAGGGGTTGGAATGATAATAGTGAATGAGACAGACATGATCCCTACCTTTACGGAGTCTAATCTCATACAATTTAGAGCATCTGAATTTAGGTCTTCCTTAGGGCAGTTGCCATTCAGGCACAATGGAAGGTATCTGTGTTTAGACCCAAGGTCTGTGGAGGAATAACTGGTGTGACCAGCCTTGCATCTACTAGGGAAGAGTAAAAATTACAACAAATGAAAATCCTCTTTAACCCCAAATGCCAGCTGTATTGTTTTTGTAAAATACAATCACTTCTCCCCCCCACTACCCCCAACAAAGCAGCTGTCCTCTTATACCCTGTGTCTTCTCTTTCTTCTCATTGTTTTGCTATGTATACTAGTGTCTTAGGGTGCTTGGGGAAGTATTTTCAGGAGCCTTTATGACAGATGGGAACAATGCTAATTTTGTGAGAAGCGTCAAGAAAATATCCCACAGAGTTGTGAGTATTCCTTCTATGCCTTTATTTCCAGCCTGACTGGACAGTTAACCCATTCTGGGAAGGGGATGGCATTTAGGGTGGTGAGCTAGTGGGGACCTGAGATTGGAGATGGAGATGACATGTTTAGGTCTCTCTGTGCTTTGGTCCTGTGGGATCCTGAGAAGCAGACAGGAACAAAAGTATTCAATTCTAGGGGATCAGGAATAGACATTAGAAAAAACTCATAAGCTGAGAAAAGCATAGGTCATTTTCTCATGCAAATAACTGCACTACGTGGACAAGGAACTAAATCTGACAGCCATATGATAAGCCTTTGTACTTTACCATTTAAAATAATATAAAGAGAATGTATTGGACACATTGTTAACAGTCTCCTAGTGATGGCCCTTGGATTCTTGCCTTTGTTGTCTTCATTTGGCAAAGTTAACATTGTTAAAAATAAAGTCCACAAGTGTCTTCCAGCTAAGTTTCCCAGTGCATCTTTTTTTTTTTTTTTGTACGCGGGCCTCTCACTGTTGTGGCCTCTCCCGTTGCGGAGCACAGGCTCCGGACGCGCAGGCCCAGCGGCCACGGCCCACAGGCCTAGCCACTCCGCGGCACGTGGGATCCTCCCAGACCGGGGCACGAACCCGCGTCCCCTGCAACTGCAGGCGGACTCTCAACCACTGCGCCACCAGGGAAGCCCTCCCAGTGCATCTTTAAGACCTTGTTCAGGCCTCTTTTACAGAAAGCCTGCCCTGGTTTTGTTTTTTCCTAACATCCCACCCTGTGAGCTGGGTTAGTGTTCTATAATACCCTGTCATTACTATATTATATTCTAATAATCTCTGTATTTTGGTTCACCTGCTGGAGAGAGGCTTGAAACTGTATTCCGGCTTTTATCCCTGAGGTTAAGCACAGTATCTGCTACATGGGAGATGCTCAATAAATGTCACATGATGACAGCTAAGAAAGTTGAAATTTGAAATGGTAACTCATTTACACCATTGTAAAAATCTACAGAAATGGTAAAAAAGAAGAGAAAAATCCTAGAGACTACATGAGAAATTCACATGTTCCCTTTATTTAGAGAAATTAGTATTTTTTCTCTTCAAAGAGTTGAGCAAGCCTAAGCCAATGTGTTTTCTTTTTCTTCAATAGCATTTGTTGATTCTTTTTTCACTTACACAAAAATTAAAAACATAAAATAGCCCATTAGCCTATCTCCCAAGTAACTCCTACTAATATAATTTTAAGTGATACATGCATATGGGTTTAAAAATTTGGGGATAGTATCTGGTGTTTTATTTATTTGTTTATTTACTTTGGCTGTGCTGGGTCTTCGTTGCGGTGCACGGGCTTCTCTAGTTGTGGCACACAGGCTTAGTTGCAGTATGTGGGATCTTAGTTCCCCTACCAGGGATCGAACCCGTGCCCCCTGCATTGGGAGCGCAGAGTCTTAACCACTGGACCACCAGGGAAGACCCAGTATTGGGTTTAAAATGAGCTTTCCCCAACCCTTACTATTCCCTGATTCCCTAAGGTTACCAGCATTATTGATTTTTTTCCTGAAAAGATACCCAATAAATTAGTATATTTGCAAATATAATTTTTTTGTTGTTGATACAAGAGGTTGTAATACATATTCACTGTTCTGTACCTTCATCCCACCCCACCCTCACTCAGTTTGTCAGAATTTTCCATATCAACACATATAGGTCTACTGCCCTTTATTTTAATGTCCACATTGAATCGATGTCCCTTAAGTTTATTTAATTAGTTCCTTGTTGCTAGACATCAAGCTTTTTAAAAAAAATTATGCTTATTTTGAGACCCCCTATACCCTTTACCCAGTCCTCCCTCCCCATCTCCCCCCTCTCCCCCCATGGTAACCATCTTGCAAAACTATGGTGCAATTATCACAGCCAGGATAGTATTGATATTGATACAGTCAAGGTACAGAACATTTTCTGTACATTTATCACCACAGGGATCTCCCATGTTACCCTTTTATAGGCACACCCTCTTTCCTCCCATCCTCATCCTCCCTTAACCTCTGGCAACCACTGATCTGTTCTTTATTTTTATAATTTTGTTATTTCAAGAATGTTACATAAGTGGAATTATGCACTATGTGATCTTTGGGGATTGGCTTTATCCACTCAAAATAATTCTCTGGAGATCCATGCAGGTTTTTGACATTAACCTTTTTATTCTACCATTTTGCTATTAAAAAGAGTGCTGCAAAGGACCTCCTTATATGTAGGATAAACTCCTAGGCCTGGTGTTGTTAGCTTAAGGGGTATCTACAGTCTGCATTTTCAAAAATTTATATTACCTAGTTCTCCTTCAGAAGGTTATATCAATTGTCAGTGTCACCAATAATATATGGGAGTTCCTATATCCACTCTTGATAGCATAAGCAAAAAGTTAATAAAATATAATCTGGTAAGTGAAAAACTATATAGTCATCCCTCAGTATCCATGAGGAATTGGTTCCCGGATCCCTGCGGATACTGAAATCTGAGGATGCTCAAGTCCCTTATATAAAATGGAGTAATATTTGTGTATATCCTACACACATCCTCCTGTATACTTTAAATCATCTCTAGATGACTTAATCATCCATGTTGTAGCATATATCGGAATTTCATTCCTTTTTAAGGCTGAATAATATTCCATTGTATGTATATATTGCATTTTGTTTATCCATTCATTTGTTGATGAACACTTGGGTTGTTTGTTTCCACTTTTTGGCTGTTGTGGACAGTGCTGCTATGAACATGGATGTACAAATATCTGTTTGAGTCCCTACTTTAACTTCTTTTGTGTATATACCTAAAAGTAGAATTGCTGGATCATATGGTAGTTCTACATTTAATTTTTTTTGAGGAATTGCAATACTGTTGTTCACAGTGACTGCACAATTTTATAATTCCTGCCAATACACAAGGGTTCCAATTATTCTATATCCTTGTTGACACTTGTTAGTTTCTGTTTTCTAGATTTTGTTTTTTGGGTTTTTTTGACAATAGCAATCCTAATTGGTATGAAATGGTATCTCATAATGGTTTTTATTTGCATTTCCCTAATGATTAGTGATTTGGAGCATCTTTTTATGTGCTTATTGGCCATCTGTATGTCTTCTTTGGAGAAATGTTTAGTCAAGTCCTTTGCCCATTTTTTAATTGAGTTTTTTTTTTTTGTTGAGTTGTATATATAAAAGAGTCCTTTATTTAATCTGGATATTAACACCTTACCAGATATATGATTTGCAAATAGTTTCTCCCATTCTGTGTGTTGCCTTTTCACTCTGTTGATAGTGTCCTTTGATGCACAAAAGTTTTTATTTGATGAAGTCTAATTTGTCTTTTTTTTTTTTCCTGTGCTTTTAGGGTCATATCCATGTTCCTTCCTTCCATTGTGATACCTTTTGGGTTTAGTGTGGCATTATGCTGAGCTCGTAAAATGAATTTAGAACCCTTCCATCTTCCTCTGTGTTCTAGAAATACTTCAATAGTATAGAAATTTTCTAATTTTTAAAAAATGAGAAGCCTGATTAGAAGATACTAGTGGATGTATACTAGTCTGTACCTTCCACATCCCTGCATATATAATACAGTATGCATCATACGAGGAACATACCTGTCACCTTCTAACCAAAAGCTTTGAGCTTCTTGTAGGGGGTGTGTATGTATGGTTTGGTTGGTGTTTTGGTAATGCTGCTTTCCTGAAAACACCTGGTAGGGAAAACAGGATTCCCTTATTAAAAATCTTGTTAGAATACATTTATTCCATAATGCAAGAAACACCTATAACTGGTTATGTCAGATGTGGTTAAGAATAAGGAGAAAAGTTTGGTTTTAAATCTTAAATGCCATTCATTATCCTGTCACTCATCTTTTTCATTTTTGTGTTTTACTCAAGAAAAGTGTGTTTTAGGCACTTGTATCAGTAATATATTGGGGGAAAAGTGTCACCTTTGCACTGTGGGAATAATTCTTCTATATGCTATGTTAGACTAAATGTTGTTCCTCTTGATTTAGGAGCTGAAGTTACCTTCCTACAAAGGCCAGTCCCCTCAACTAAGTCTTAGAAGGTATTTTGCTGACTTGATTGCCATTGTGAGCAATCGTTTCACCCTGTGCCCTTCTGCCCGACATCTTGCTGTCTATTTGCTGGACCTGTTTATGGATCGGTATGACATCTCTATCCAGCAGCTGCATTTAGTTGCACTTTCCTGTCTGCTTCTAGCAAGTAAGTATGAATATGATATACATGACTGGAAAATTCCATTGTTTATAATAAAATAAATTTATATAGAACTCAGTGAAATATCACCAAATTCCTTTCATTCCAGTTTACTAGTATCGGAAAGTTTATGTTGAAAATGCTTTTTGGCATAGTAGTTCTTAACCAGACATATTAAAAAGTGGCTCTGGAGTCTTAAAAGCATGTGTGCCTGGTCCTACATCCTAAAGATTCTGATACAGATGTCTAAGCCATTCCAGATCTACCGACTCAGAATCTACATCATGGGGCCTGGATATTTTTTAACTTTTTAAAAGTTCCAAAGGTGATTCTGATGTACTTTTCCAGTTAAGAACCATTGTCTTAAAGCAGCAGTTCTCAACCAAGAGCAGTTGTGCCTTATGGGGGGTCTTTGGCAATGTGTGGAGACAGTTCTGGCTGTCGTCACAACCTGGGCGGAAGGTAAACATCTGCAATTCACAGGACAGCCCCGCACAACAAAGAATTATCTAGCCCAAAATGTCAGTGGAGCTTAGGTTGAGAAACTCTAAAAGGTACCATACTCTCCCGTTGTTAGAATACCTTCTACTGGGTATGTAATGAGTTGGATTAATGAACTGAAGATTCATGTGCAACTGCTATAAATGTGAAAACATCTGCTTTTGCAGTAGGCAAAAACTACGTAGTAAGCTGTAAGGTAGAATCTGATAATGAGCCTTTTGGTGCCTTTCTCTTAACATCTTCCTGTAACACATTTCATTGTTTGTTAGTACCTTGAGAGAAAGAGGGTGAGTAAAGGCATTGAAACTGAAAGTTTTCTTCTTTTAGTAATGTGAAAAGATGGTATTTGATATTGAAGTTGAATCCACTATGTAGTTTTTATATTATTCATGTCATTACAATAGAAATTTAAGTCCCACTTAAAGTAGCATGTAGAGACACTGCCTTCACCTCTAACCTCCACTTGAGGGTTTAGGATCCAGTGTGATTGCTGTCTAAGGAACATTCCTCCTCTACCCTGCCACCAGAATTCTTTCTAAAACACCTTTGCACTTTGACTGCAAATAAACCTAAACCAAATGCAGGCCTGTGTGGTATCATTTATGAAACCAATCTCTCCTCAGATTTTCTTTTCCTGCCCTTATTTTTCCTTTCATCTGATGACCTCAACCTCTTATCTCCTTGAGCAGGTCTTTTTGTAAGTTATTTCAACTCCTTTGTGGATCAGACTGAATATAAATAAACATAGCCCACTGATGACTTTCCACTGCCTGTGGGTTGAGGTGGAAACTCCTTATTGTAACATTTAGAACCTTTCATCTGGACCCAGCCACCTTTCTAGACTTGTCTTCCAACCCTGTCCCCATGTAACTTAAGTCAAATTCTTACCAGAATAGTATATTTCCTGAATATCTATATTTCTCTCTTAATCTATTATCCTCTGAGATCCAGACACATCACCTGCTCTCTCCCCACCATCCAGAAAGCCAGAGGTAATGCTTGTACATTTATAAGTAACCTTTAATTTAACCTTTAATTAGGGTTTCATCCTCATAAGCAATCATGTGTACAGTTCTGTATATGTTTCATCACTAGCTATGAAGCCCTTTGTGGTTTAATAGTTTGCATAGGATTGGAAAAACCCATACTTGACATGTCAAATGTGTGAGTATCCACATGGAATGGCTTCCTGTTATCCCGAGAATGTTAGTTTATTATAGGATCAGTTTATAGTAGAGAGACACTGGAAGTCAAACATGCAAGTTAGGTTATTTTAAAAACTTGGGATCATTAATGAAAAATTGCCTGCTATGGTTATCACTGTCCTTTTACCACTACCAAGCCCTACCTGGTCTATGCCTATGGACTGTGAAATTATGAGTGATGCATAGTCAGTTCGTAGACTGACTTACATTTGTGACTAAAATTACTAGTAACTTACTAAGTTACTTGGGGATTATAAACTAGATATTCATAAACTACATGTCACTACCAAAGTTCACCGAGGTCTCTAGTTGAATGACAACTCTGGCCACCATGCAGTGCTTGGCATTGGTGTCAGGTTTCTGCAACTTCCACAGTTTGGGGAAAGGATACTTTATTTGTGCACCATCTTAGATTGGTTGGAATGGAGTTTTCAGTTGTTCTTGTTTTTAAATTATCTATTACTGTTAGTTTAACGTCGTGATCAATTTATTTTATTGAAGGTTATTTGATTTAATCTGTGTAGTAGTATGTAGTTCTTTTGGCTCATTTTCCAGGAACTAGGATTTGCATTTGCTGGGTTCAAATGTGAACTGTTTACCACCTGTTACTAAAAGAGTCAGATACCTCCTCCCTTTGTTCTACTGACCCCACCCCTTTTTCCCTGAGAGAGAATCCTTTTACATTGTTCCTCTTCCACTGGAGAGTGGGAAAGTGTGAGATAGGTGTCCCCCAGGGTCTCTGCTCCTCCCAAATAGGCACTGGTCAAACGAGTTCAAGCTGTCAGCTCTTCACTAGGGTCAGGAATCAAAGAGACTGGCCTTTAGTAGCCCACTGCAGTCTCTCCTCCCTCCCGTCTAACTTTACTACAACAGAAGTGCTTAGGATGCTTATAAGCTGGTAGCCTGTTTTCAGTATCTAATGTCTGTTTTAAATTTGTGGAGTTCATTCTAGTGTTTCTTACACTCTGTCGTCTTATATTTGGATTCCGATGTCAGCTCTCCAAATAGTTATCATAAACTTTATTCAAATAGTGCTTCTCTCCTCACAGAATGGATGTCCCCCTCCCCCAGCTGCTCCCTGCTTTGGGATGGGCAGCCTTTTGTGTAAAAGTGAAAAACAACTTACAGCTGACAGGACTGGGTGACAGCTGTATTTCAATTATTAAATAGGTCGGAAGGCTTTTGGGAGTTCGGCTAAAAATGGAGCACAGCTTGTAAGTTCAGGTACTAATGCATATCCTGCTGCCTGGGTGTACATACTATTAGAGGTAGGAAGAAAGGGCCTACAGATTGGGGAGAGGCGTGTAGTGTTTTAGAGCGGGGATTATAGGAAATCTATATGGATATAGGTTTGAATCTCGTCAGCAATATGAATTTCAACAACTTGAACTTGAGTCTCAAGTTACTTCTCTATAAAATAAAAATAGACACCTTACCAAGTTGTTGTGAGGATCAAGTGGGGTAATATGTTTAAAAGCATGTATGAAATTGACACATAAAAGTTAGCATTGTAATGATTAATTCCTCCATAAGTGTTCTATAATCTTCACTGGCTCCCTAGCCCCAAAGGTTTTGGCTCATTCCAGAAAAGACTGATTTATCCTGGGAAATTCTCAAACTCTAACTCTTTGACATGTACACCCTGGCTTCCCTTGCCTTCTGTGATCAGCATTGAACTCGTAGAGAGCGTGGAAACAGTCTTAAACATGAGGCTTTTGATAATTTGCTCAAGGTATTGTGTAACTAAGATTTTGGAGTCAAGATGAAGCCAAAATGAGATTATAGGCTTTTAATAGTAAAAATTTGTGACAAGAACTTGTTTCTCCTTGCTCACCAATACTGGGTTGACAAAGCTTTTTACTATTTGATGGGTGAAAAACTGTATTTCACAGATGATTTTGTTGATATATCAATTTTTAGTGAGATGAGAACCTTTTTTCTTTTTCCTATGAATTGTCTCTTCTGGTTCCTAACCCATTTTTTAATTAGATAGATAGTCTTATACATTTGTGAGAGTTCTTGGTAAATATTAAGGATGACTTTTTTCCTACTTAGTAATAAAAGACTAGAATGTGGGTTGGCAGAGATTACAGTGACATCTGATCCATGCCCTACTACCACATATCTGCCATTCACTCCTGGCTTTGAAAATGTGCTGGTTTCCATGGCTGATCTGAACATTTCCCATAAAGACAACCTGATGTTTTGTTTCTGTGGCCCCTAATTCTTTGTTTTCTGGGAAGTAGATGAGAATTTCCTGTGCCTTTATTTCCTGTTTGGGGGCCTTTATCAATATAATCACATGGCTTCTGGTATTTCCTTTCAATTGAAGAAACTGATCTTTGTGATCTGTATGTGGTATTAACGGATAAGTAGATTTAAAATAGTCACACACATAGCGTTCAGCACAATAAAAACTGGATATGAATGCAGGTACTCATTGACGCTGTCACACATTTTGAAATCCTTTAATATCCATGTATCTGAGTGTATTACTATATATAATGAAAAGGTTCCCAAAAAACTTAAACATTAATTAAAATCCCAAGTATGGTTATTTATGCAGCATGCAGGTTATTTTTTATCTTTGCAAATCAAGATGCAAAGGCTTTCATGCTTGTAATAGCCAAGTACTTTATAAATATAAAAACCCCGTGGATGCTTAATAATAGAAAAGTTTGTCTATTCTGGTAGTTGTTGTCCCCATTTAACCTGGTGTAGTACTTTGGTCTAGAAGCACAGATTTGGGAATTCAGACATAAATAAGTCTTCCATTTTGGGTCTGACTCAATTGACTTTAAATGAATTGGCCAACCTTGCTACCTTGGTTTCTTGAGCTGTGAAATTGGTCATATACAACTGTTTTCTGTGTTGAAAGTTTCAAGGAGATAATATGAAACATTCTTGATCCTTGCATTAAACAGTGGATTGTGGTATATTAATTCCTTCAAAGGAACATCAAGCATGATATAAAAAAACTCATTAATTTTTTACAATACTCCTTTGAAGTATACTGCCAGTATTGCTGCTTCTACACAAATAGAGTACTTTGAAAGTCTTAATGATTCATCCAGAGGGACTGAACTGAACTAAATTCCTAGGTCATTCTCCTTCTGAAGAATTCCATTTGGTTATACTGAGAACAGTGGGTTCATCTCCTATATTTATGCAGTGATCATGCTGGATGACTGTCATTAAGACCACTTTAGTGCTTTCAGCTGTACTAATAAATGCCTCTGGCAAAACTTGTGAAATTTATCTTTGTGTGATTTGATTTGAATTGGGAAGGACTATCTAGATTCTTGAAAAGTCCGAATTATGTAAGTTTTTTGGATCATCTCTTACCTGCAGCGATGTTAAGAGTAGTTTAAATCTAACAAAGTTCAAAATTTCTGGAGTGGGAGCGAAATTTTAAACTTCTTTGGGACTAGACTCTTCTTAAAGTTATGAGCTTAGAGTCTCTTGGCATAGGAGACAAAACCTTCTACTCTCGTTCACCCTCCCTAAGCAAAGACCAGGGTAGTTAGCAGTGCTTTTTCCCCAGCCCCTAAGGCAGGCTGACTTGAACAGACCTCACTGACTCCATTATGTGGAACATCTGGGCTGAGTGATTCTGGCCACTACCATTTGTTGTCAGAACTTCAATGTGTGGTGTAAACCCATTGCTTCTGGAAGAGAAACTTCACAGGGAAACTCATTTGGTTTCTTCCGGTTTGGTAGTCTTCATGGTCTTCCCCCCAAAATGTTTTTAAATGGATAAAATTGTAAGATTTCTAAAGAAATCAAATATATTTAAATAGTTATCAAAATAGTAGAACAAAAAATTTATATAGTAATGTATAACATATTCTAACTAATTATGAACAAGTGCAAAAGCTATTGTGAGAAATCTATAATAATTGCAATATAATATGACTATTTTATACCTTAATGTAAAATAGAACATAATGCTAGGAGGTAGAAAGCTTCAGTTTTAATTTCCCTTCTATGGATAATCATGGAACAAAGACCCAAAGAGACTTGACGATAACTCTTTTGGTTCTGTTGCTGCATTTGGAAAATCATAATAGTACTTGATAGCTTGAGTTTTCTCCAGCCATAATTTTAGAAACATCTAAAGTGAATGATTTATATATAGTAAATGCTTGCTTGGAAATTAAAGTGTGAGGTGGTACATAATCCATAGAAAACTTATTCAGGGGCTGGAGAGGGCATTTTACTCCTCAGCTGTGCATATGGATGAGTATTTCGTGAAAAGAAGTTAATGCCTTCAAATAATGACGTTCAGCCATCAGAGCATCTTTACTCCTATTCTGCTTTGAGTAAGGGGATATAAAAGTGGTATAAAATATCCTCCCTTTTCTTAATAACAGACTTGGCTAGGTTTTTGTTTTGAATTTAGAACAGGAGGAAAAGGATTTTTTGTATAATGAGAATGCTTATGTTAGATATTCACCCAGTATTTTTCCTCTAATCTATTTGTATCTCTCTGGAATTGAGATTATGCTGGAAATATGCTGAGATGAAACACTTGAAGCTTAGCTATTTTTGATTTTAGATAACTATGACATTAAATTCTTTAAACTTTCTTCTGTTCTAACATAATTTTCTTTTACCAACTACTGCCTGACCCCCAAAAGAAAGTTCCTGAAAAGATTCAGCTGGTGAGATGATGGAGTTATTTTTTCATTGGCACATAGGACTGTTTTCATTACACAGTAGGACATCTATCAAAATGTTTACACATTCCGGGTTTTTTTGGTTTTTTTTTTAGGGGAGGGTGAAGGGTGGGGAACAGAGGCACTGGGAGAGAAAACATGTAGATATGAGAACCACAGGGTTCTGGCACAATTGTATCTGCCCAAAGTAGGGGAAACGTCTTTGGATCTAAATCTTTGCACTAGGACAGCAGATCCCATTTAAGTGACTAGACTTATACTGATCACTCGCCTAACATTTTCTCTCTCGCTCTTATCTTCCTTTGCTTATAAGGTAAATTTGAAGAAAAAGAAGATAGTGTGCCTAAGCTGGAGCAGCTCAACAGCCTGGGTTGTATGACTAATATGAATCTAGTATTAACAAAACAAAATTTGCTACATATGGAACTATTATTATTAGAAACCTTTCAGTGGAACCTCTGCCTTCCAACAGCTGCCCATTTCATTGAGTATTATCTCTCCGAAGCCGTGCATGAAACCGATCTTCATGACGGCTGGCCAATGATTTGCTTGGAAAAAACTAAACTCTACATGGCCAAGTATGCAGATTACTTCCTGGAAGTATCTTTGCAAGGTGAGTCATTGTGGATGCCAGTAAGTGACTTGTGAGCTTGTGACTTGCGCATTCTGTTGCTTAGGTTCATTTTTGATGTCTCCACAGATTATGCCTTTCTAAATTATGCACCTTCTTTAGTAGCTGCAGCATGTGTGGCTTCTTCAAGGATTATACTTCGTCTTTCTCCAACGTGGCCTACCAGACTGCATCGTCTTACTGCTTACTCCTGGGATTTCTTAGTTCAGTGCATTGAACGGCTATTGATGTAAGCCTCTTTGTTCTTGTGTTTGTAATTTCTTATTAACATTCTTCATGTATAAGGGGCCCTGGGAACAAGTTCTCAAAGGCCCAGAGCTTTTAGGATACTGGCTCTGACAGCTGCCTGCTGCCATGGGCAAGCCCCTGTATGAGCAGTACTTGGTGGAAGGGGAATTCCTTTTGGCTGTTATCCAGGTAGAGGTTGCCATTGCTAGTATGATTCGGGTACATAATAAGGAAAGGAGGTGCTCTTGCGTGAGCCCACCACTCTGAGATCATCCAGGCAAATCTTGCCTCATTCCCACATCTTTGAGTTGTGGGACCATCAGGATGTCACCAAAGTGGCAGTCATATTTAAGTACTTATTGTGGCCATAGCTCCCAAGCTGAAAATAGCCCTTAAAGCTACCAGCAGCCAGTTCTCAAGGGCTCTACCAAGGAAAGGAGCTTTTAGAAAGCTAAGAGTGAGATCTTTCTGTTGTTGAAATTATGGTTGCAGTGACTGCTACCTGGGCAGTGGGGCAGTCCAGTGAGTCAGCTGTTAAGGAGTTGGGGTTGGCGCATGGCTTTCCTGCAAATTTTTCTCAAGTTAACATTATTAACAGTTTCCTTTCCATGTTGCAGCGCTCATGACAATGATGTGAAAGAAGCAAACAAACAGAGAGGACAGGCAGGACCTCAGCCAGCACAACTAAGTGTGTTCCAGACAGCCTCCCAGCCCTCTCGGGCAGTTCACTTTCAGCAGCCTCAGTATCTCCATCAGACGCATCAGACCTCGCTGCAGTATCGCCATCCTGTATCGGAACAACCAAGCTGTCAGCAGATTGTATCTACCACACACACCTCATCTTACACACTACCGACATGTCCTGCTGGCTTCCAAACTAGTGTTCAGGGCCTTGGGCACGTGCAGACTGGTGTTGGGATGTCACTGGCAATACCAGTAGAAGTTAAGCCCTGTCTGAATGTTTCTTATAACCGGAGTTATCAGATAAATGAACATTACCCTTGCATTACTCCATGCTTTGAAAGGTGATTTTATGAGAAGGTAAGACTGGTAACCCAGACTGTTTGTGACTCAAAGCTCTGGGGCAAGCTTTTTGTAAACTTCTCTTCAAAAGGAAAGGGATCCAAATGGCATCAGAACTCTTCCGACACCAGCACCAGGAAGACTGAATATCCCTTCCAATGCACCATGAATATCTGGGAGGACTAAGCTAACACTGCAAACACTTTAACAGTGTGTATGTCAAATGCTGTTAAAATACATCCTTATATGACACAAATTTTAAAGCCCCAACTGATGGTCCAAATATTTCAAAAACATTCAACACAACAGAAAACTTGGACAGACTTCAATTTGCCATTTTGTGATTTGACCTGTGGTGGCCTCTGGGCCTAATGTTGGCTTATATGTCAGAAACTAATGTTTATCTGTGGACTTGCCAAACAGTCTTCTTATGAAGGAAAGTTACAGTATTAATTTTTGAAGAGGTCCTTTTTTTTATTCTGCAGTTTTGAGTTATATTTTTGATCTACAAATGAATTTCTGACTAAGTTTAAACTCATGAATTGCTATGCTATACCAGTCTGTGCAGTTAAAAAAATTTTTTTTAGATATTCTATATAACTTCCTTATCACAGGTAGTATAGGTATCTGGATTTATGTACTAAAATTAAGGGTGGAGTAGCTCTCTTATCTTAAAATCATGGTCATAAATTTTTTGTTGTTTTTTCCCCTAAAGATCAGCCTCAAATCTTTAGATTTAAACACATTTAACTCAGGGAATTTGAACTACTTGGAAACTCTTAACTGTAATGCAACATGCTTTGGGAATGTTATAGTATGAACTACCTTAATAACATAGGTTAGTATACTCCTGCTAGAATGTGTTTTCAAACGAGAACATAATTGTATCCTAGAATGAATGAAGTGGTGGTTCCTATCATTCATAATGCATATATAAGTTTTGCATTTCTCAGTGCAATCAATGATTTATACTCAGATTTGATATTATTCTAAAAAAGTTTTTTCAAGGGAAGGCAAAACTATAAAATGTCAGTACTAGAATAAAGTCCCATAGGTTTATTTTGAAGTGGAACATGGCCAGGGTAGTTCTCAGGTTGTGCTAGAGCAGCACTTTGTTACATGGAAGACAGGTTTTATAAGCAACCTTTGAATCCAGCTAGTCAAGAGTAAGCAGGCAAAGGTGACTTTCATTAGATTGGCCCCACGACTGCCCTGGGACATTTCACTGTACTGGTGATGAGTGAAAACAGCAATAAGTCATTACAGCAAGGGCAATTTGGGGGTAAAGAGTTTGGAGGGAATAAACTGAAAAAGTAAAAAGAAAAAAATCATTGTAATAACTGAAACTGTATACATTGTGCTCTTAACTGTGGGAGAAGAGATATTTGGTGGAGGGAAGCTTTCTGATTTAAAAATTAGTAAGTTGTGTCTTTTTGTTTGTGTTTTTTTAAAGGTAGCACTTGAATAGAAGGGAAACTGCATGGCAGGTATGTAACTGCCACAATATGCATTGAAGACAAACTTATTATAAAGATGTTGTGGGTATGCAGCAGGAGTCTCAGTAATCAAGCCAATGGCTTTTGTTAGGAAGGGAAGGGACTCAACACAGCAGCGGATCGATCCAGATGGCTCCAGTAGATGAATGTGGGTGGGTGGCTTCTGTCAGCATGAATTCTTAGAGAATATCCTTTCCTTTAAAGAAAGGTAACTTTTAGAGTACATAAGTACATAGGGCATGATGTGGAGTTATTAGTCTGGTAGATAAAATGAAAAACCACTCAGGTAAGAACACTCACTCATGGCAGTTTTCAAGCATGAAAATTGTTTTCTGAAAGTATCACCACTTTCTCTTTACAGAAGGCTGCTAATTGGATTTTGGTAGTTCTTACCTCAAGAGAACTTGAATTATTTGGGGGAAGGTGGGTTCAAAAGAGAATATATCATTCACATTCAGAACCTAGCAACCTGGACCAATTTTCAGTATTTTAACTACCTCAATAATACTATGAATGTAAGATACTGGGACAGAGATCCCAACTTGAAACAACAACTGGTGCCTATGGTAATTTAATGTCTTGTCAAATGCTTTTACTGACTGGTTTAAATGTCATTCTTGTTATAGAATATGCATTTTTAAGAATCCTATAATAACACTTTCCCAGTTTATATTTAAAAAAGCTAAAGAACACTGGATTAATTTGGGGGGGGCGGTGTAGAGTAAAATAAATAATTGGTTCCTGTCGCTGCATACCCAGGGTGGGGTGGGATGGGGTGGTTGGAGAACCAGAATTATTTTTAAAACATTAGGTTTCAATATAAATACAACTCACAACTGCTAGCTTCAGAGGGTGTGGGTGGGGGAGTGGTGTGGGTTTTGTTTTGTTTAATTTATTGATTAGTCTTTAAAGTAGGTTTTTTTGTTTTTTGAGATTACCGGACCATCATTAAATGTGTACTGTGAAGAAATTAATGATATGCATAAAGGGCTTTACCAAAGTCCACTAAATAAACACTAAAGTACGGACTGCAAACCAAAATGTATCTGTTATGACATTAATTGCAAATAGCGAGTATGGTGCTGAAGTCCACGCCAATGGAATTAGATGAGTGCTATGCACTTAATTTTAAAATAAAACTAGTTTTTGGTAAAATGGTTTTGGTGTTTTGTTTTAAATATAAATATGGATATCTGCAGCTTCATTAAACCATATCATGTAAGTCAGACTTGGAATCATACTTACTAAGAAAAGGCTATCCAGATGGAGAATATAACCATAGTAGTGGGAAACATTTGTCCATTCATTATGTATTCCATACTGAGCACCAAAGCCAACAAAAAGTATATTTGACACCGCCTTTTTGGACATTTGAACATAAAATCAGTTGTTAGTAATGTTAGAATTGCAGCATAAAAATTAGGAAACGATGCAAGCTGCAGAAAATCTGAAGTCTGATTTCAAAAGTAGGGATGCAGAAACTGGTCAAAGGTGTCAAAGGTGTGAGAGGGTCAACAGTAATAGTCTTCATTTAAGCATCATTTTCTACTTAATTCAACTGAAAATTTAGCAGATAAAATTTGTTTTGAAGAGTAAAATTTTTAACAGGTTTGTACATGTGGGTTAGGAATTTATATCCCTCAGAAGTATTTTTTTAATTAGTTCTGTGTACTGTCGCTTACTCACACCTCAAGAGAGTCAGTTAATACTCACTGTTCTTTAAGGCTGAATTTAAGAAAAAGAGCAACAAGCATTCCAAACCAGGGGAGGTAGCTGTACACTGAAGTAATTCTGAGCCCCGTGTGATAAGCTTATGTTCATCAATAACTGGCCTTCTCAAGCACATAGTGATAGACTTACCACCTCTCTAGCCTCAAGCAGCTTACATTTAGCTTGATATAACTAGCTCACTTGAAGTATTAGAATGGTTATAGTCTGGAACTAAGTTTAAAATTATCTTGGTTAAGGGATCACTCAACTTTAATTTTAAAATCTCAGATTAAAAAAAAAATTTTTTTTAATAAGTACAGTCAGTTGAAAACATCCAGACCAGGCTCCTGCTCCCTATGAAAATGCCTCTCATCCCTAACCCACTGCCACTTTTTTTTAAATTAAAATTTTCTATGACATTTTTTTTAAGAGCAGTTTTGGCTTCACAGCAAAACTGAAAGGAAGATGCAGAGATTTCTCCCTGCCCCACACATGCACAGCCTCCCCCATTACCAACATCCCCCACCAGAGTGGGACACTTGTTACAGCTGATGAGCCTACACTGAGACACAATCACCCAAAGTCCATAGTCTACATTATGGTTCACTCTTGGTGCACATTCTATTACCACCATTATAAATGTATAAAGGTGCAATGGCATACAATTATAAATGTATAATGGCATCTATCCATCGTGTATTTTCACTACTAAAAGTCTGTGCTCCACCTATTCGTTCTTCCTCATGCCATTCCCCACCCCCTACCCACTGGCAACCATTGATCTTTTTATTGTCTCGGGACTTTTGCGTTTTCCAGAATGTCACATAGTTGGGATCATTACAGTATGTAGCCTTTTCAGATTGGCTTCTTTCACTTAGTAATACGTATTTAAGTTTCCTTCATGTCTTCCCATGGCTTGGTAGCTCGTTTTAGTGCTGAATAATATTCTACTGTCTGGGTGGATCAAAGTTATTTATCCACTCACCTACCAAAGGACATCCTGGTTGCCTCCAAGTTTCAGAAATTATGAATAAAGCTGCTATAAACATCCATGTGCAGGTTTTACTGTAGACATAAGTTTTCAGCTCCAAGGAGTGAAACTGCTGGATCATAGGGTAAGAGTACGTTTAGTTTGTAAGAAACTACCAAACTGTATTCCAAAGTGGCTGTAGCATTCCCACCAGCAATGAATGAGCTCTCTTGCTCCACAACCTTGCCAGCATTTGGTGTTGTCAATGTTCCAAATTTTGGTCATTCTAACAGGTGGGCTTTAATTTGCATTTCCCTGATGACAAATGATGTGGAATATCTTTTCATATGCTTATTTGACATATGTATATTCTTCTTTGGTGAAGTATCTGTTAAGGTCTTTAGCCCATTTTTTAAATCAGGTTGTTGTATATTTTGGAGAATAGTCCTTTATTAGATGTATTTTGCAAATATTTTCTCCCAGTCTGTGGCTTGTCTTCTTAATCCCATGACACTGTCTTTTGCAGAGCAAAAGTTTTTAATTTTAATGAAGTCTAGCTTACCAATCTATCATCATTTAGGAAAGAGAATTACAGATACTGAAAGTCTGGCTAAATAAATAGATCATTGAGGGTATTGTATAACCGGGGTATCACAAATGTAAATAACTATGGGAACAAAAATAGAAACCTCACAGAAACCTACACACAGAAAACAAAGCAAGGAGTTTATATAGTAAAATACTTTAAAAGGTATAAATACAGAAACTATAACAATATGACACAACTAAGACCATATATATCCAATTAATAAATGTAAATGAGCTAAATTCAACTATTCAGAGAAAAAGAATTTCAGACTGAATCACAAAGCAAAACTCAAATCTGTGCTACATAAAAGACCTACAACAAAAATGAAATGATTCAGAAGGGTTGAAGATAGAAGGATGAGTAAAGAGATACTAGAAACAAACAAGTAGCAACATCTTAGTAATAGATATGGCTGGATTCAGTCCCAAATTAAACCAGACCAGGAGAGGGGGGGGGTACTCTGTAATGCTAAAGGTTACAATTCACAATAAAAATGAACAGTTATGAATATCTGTGGATCAAATAACCTTGCAACAATATTACATAAAATCTACAGAGGATATAAGGAAAAATAAAAGAAAAACATAGGTAGTAGGAAACTATAATTCATCTCTCTCGGTCCATGAGAGGTCAGTAATTAAAAAAATAAGATATAGAAAATCTTAACATATTGTGGTATACTTAGTTGACATATATTGAGAAATTCTGAGAAGGGAAATGGTATAGACCTGGCATAACTAAGACGGATAGGATAACAAAGGACACTGACAGAGCCTGTCACCTATGCCAACAGCAAAACTCTCGGTCTTCCAAAGAGGCTTAGACAACTGACACTGCTTTTTTTTTGACTCATCAAGGTGTCTAAAATCAGAATTTAGGTCCCAGCCAGCAGAGACCTTAACTGGTCTCTGCTGGCTGCCAGCTAATCTGCAGCTCACCCCCAAAAAACAAAATCCATGGTTTCCAAACTACACAAATTCCCATTTTTGCTTTTGCTAGATGAAATTAATCCATTACTGGTTTCCCTTGTGTACAAGTAAATAGTGTACTAATAATTAACTATACCTAAGTTTTCTTTGATAATATTAAGCTCTAATGTGAAGTTTCACAAAACTTGACTATGTGTTAACCCATATAGAAAACAATCAATTTCAAAAAGTAAAGTTAATGTAGAAAACATACTCTCACGAAAGTGCAATGAACAAAAAATATATAATAGGACCTCCCAAAAAATCTCAAACAATTCTTGGATTAAATAAGAAATCCAAACCAAAATTTCAAGAGTATGTACAAAATCACTATTGTGAAAATTCTACACACCAGGAACTCCAGAATAAACCTAAAACAGTGCTCAGAAGAAAATTAACATCCAACTGAAAAAGTATGAGAAATAACAAGTAAGCCAAACAAAAAGAGAAGGAAAGAAATGCAGAAGTTAATGGATTATTTAAGAGAAAAACAAAGAAACTAATACATACATGCATGCAATGCAGCTGGACAAAAGAAAATACAGTTTAAAAATTGGAAAGGAGGAGGTAAAATTAGCAATATTTGCAGACATGACTGAACACCTGGAAACTCCAAGATAACTGAAAAACTAATACAGAGAATAAGTGAATTCAATACATTGTCTGGGTACATAATTAAAATAGCTTTTATGTATACAAACAACCACCAGTGAGATTTACTGAAAGATATACTCAATTACAATGGCCACCAAAAGAAGGTAAAACGCCTAGCAATGAGTATAAGAAATGTGCAAGATCTACATGAAGAAAACTTTAAAATACTTGTGAGTGACACATAAGAATACTTGAACAACACATACCATACACTGGGGTAAGGAGAATCGACATGATAAAGATGTCAATTCTCCTTAAGTTAATCTATAAATTTAACAATCTCACAGGCTTATTTTTTTAAATGAACTGAACAAGTAAGAATAACCAGGAAATTTCTGAGAAAGGGATAATGAAAGGAGATAAGCCCTCTAACATATTAAAATACATTATGAACATGCAATAAACAAAACACTATGGTACCGACAAATGAGTTGACAGATAATTCAATGAAACAGAATAGAAATTCCAAAAATAAACCTAAATATATATGGGATTGAATATGTGATAAAGGTAGCACCTCAAGTCAGTGGAGGAAAACATGGATTATTCAATAAATTGAGTTGGGTCAATGGGTAGTCACCCGGGGAAAATAAAACTGATCCCCATCTCAAAACATATAAGAAATCTAGAAGCTATAAAATTTAACTATATAAATTAAAACTTTTTTCTGCATGGCAAAAATCACCATAATCAAAGTTAAAAGACAAATAATCACATGGGTCAAGTATTTGCAACTGATCTCTAGGCAAGGGCTAATTTTCTTAACATACAAAGAGGGAAAGATATAAACAGGCAGTTCCCAGAAAAAGAAATACAAATGTCTCTAAAGGAAAGATGTTTAACCTCATTTTGAAGTTTGATGACAGTGTTGGTAAGGGGGTAGGCTTTATCTTACATGACTTATGGTAGTGTCTGATTAAATAAAATTCTATGAAGGGCAAATTGGCAATGTGTATCAAAATGCAAAAATATTTTAACTCAGAAATTCCACTTCTAGGAATTTATCCTACAGGTAGAGTTACATACATGTGAAATGAGCTAGGCACAAATTATTTTACTATTTTTGATAAGAGCAAAAGATTCATAATCAACTTAAATATTCATCAATAAAGGACTTTGTTTTACTATCATAAATGCATTTAAAAGAACAAAGTTGAAAGAAATTAAAGATGATACCAACAGATGGAGAGATATACCATGTTCTTGGATTGGAAGAATCAATATTGTGAAAATGACTATACTACCCAAAGCAATCCACAGATTCAATGCAATCCCTACCAAATTACCAATGGCATTTTTTACGTAACTAGAACAAGTCATCTTAAAATTTGTATGGAGACACAAAAGACCCCGAATAGCCAAAGCAGTCTTGAAGGAAAAAAAGGAGCTGGAGAAATCAGACTCCAGCTTTGTAGTATGGCTTCAGACTATACTACAAAGCTACAGTAATCAAGACAATATGGTACTGGCACAAAAAGGAGAACGGACGTATGGACACCAAGGGGGGAAAATTGCAGTGGGGTGGGGACGGTGGTGTGCTGAATTGGGCGACTGGGATTGACATGTATACACTGATGTGTATAAGATTGATGACTAATAAGAACCTGCAGTATAAAAAAACAAACAAACAAAAAAACCCAACTAATACTAAACTTTCTTTGGGTTATTTGTATGGAAATATGTTAATATAAATGTTTCAGACATTACATGAAATCTCTAAAAATCTTATATGTTCTGGTATAATGTTATAAGTCATAATTCTAGTTATTACTTTAAAATGTATATCTCAGAAATAACAACAACAAAAATAGAACAAAGTATTTCTCTATATAAACTGATGTGGACAATCTCCAAGATATATCAAAGAGTGTAGAGTATGCTACCATTACACCAATGCTCACAGGATCACATGAGGTTTCTGTTTGTTAATGTTCACTGCTTTTTTTTCTGATTGGTCAACATAGAAAATTTGGAAAATGAAAAATATAAAGCAAAATGGCATAACTAATAACCTCCTTTTGGTATCCTTCCTGTACACACATATACACTTACATGGTTTGCATACTGAATATTTAATTCTTTTTGTATTTCATAATACATCTGCAATGATTTTTTTATGAAATTAAAATATACTCAAAGTATATCCAAATATATTTTAGAAGAATTGTTGGTGCTAAATTATGTGAATACAATATATTTTAATCATTTCCCAATGTTTTGAAACAATTAAAAACGCTCTAATGAACATGTATTTTACCACTTTCCTACAATGGATATTATTATCAAATTTTTTCATCTTCGTAAATATAACAGATGAAGATATCTCATTTTTGTTTTCATTAAATTCTGAATGCAGTTGAAAAGCTTTGAGTAAGTTTATTGGCCACTTATAATTCTTCTATGAAATACCTATGCCATTCTTCTATGGAATGTCGATTCATTTGCCGATTTCTCTTCAGTTGTTCTAATTTTGTTTTAAAAAGCATTTCATATAGTCAGGAATTAGCCTGCTAGCTATTTTACCTGTTACAAATATTTTTACCAGTTAAAAGTTTCTTTTAAAGTTAACTTGCTTATAGCGTTGGGGGTACATCTTCCTATTCCAAGAGTAAGATATATCTATCTATTTATTAAAATCTTTGATGACTCTCAGTACAATTTTAAAGTTTTCTTCAGACAGATCCTACAGATTTCTTGTTGTATTTACCTCTGTGTATCTCACCTTTTAAAAAAAATTATCACAATTGTGAATGGGAATCAAAAACTTGCATTTTTAAAAGGCAATACAGAGTATTCTGGTACAGATAGTCTTGAGACTGTACTTTGAAAAACTATGCTTCATATAATGCAGAAACAAGGTACTTCTGTTGTACATGCGTTTCTTTTCCTAAAGGCTCCCAAGACACCAGGTGACATCTTTTCACCATAGAAGGCCACCTCATTGTAGAAGGGCAGGGCTAAGTGGCACGCGCTGCAGATTGCAGCCACGTCCTTGTATTGTCTGCAGATTATTCCTGTACCTACCTCCATTCCTAGATGTTAGGTTACTGGGCTAGCATCGCATCCAGGAAGGGTGACAACCATGGCTAAAGTCTGGATCTCTTATATGGTTAAGTGGCATCAGAACTGAGCTAGTGTCAACATATGTCCTCAAGTGCTCTTTGAAGGTTATTCTTAACACAATTGCTAGTACTCTTATTAAACACTACCAAACTACTAGGCTTCAGGCATTATGTGTGGCATTAGAGGGAATTCAAAGATGACTGCTCCAGAAGTCTTCATAAGCAAATGCCACCACTCATCTCCATCCCAACACACCAAAGGCAATAAAGTGCCTCAGCAAATGTTTTGTGTCTTTGCTTCTGGCACAGGTGCCTCATGGATTTTAGATAGTAGGGAACTGGCTCGCTATAAACTGAGGTGATAGGACCATATCCTTCAATTTCACACCTCTCTCTCTTCTTTCACACACCAGAGGGAAATAGTGTTCATATCTTTAAGAGAATAAAGCCTCTACTGGTCCTATTATCAAGGCATCACAAAATGTCATCCTAGAAACCATGATCTCCAAGAAGTATTGAGAAACACATACTGAAAGGATTGTTTGGGTATGTGCCGCACATTAGCAATTAATACATTTAGGAAGACATGCTTTACAGAGATTCCTCCCAGCGAAGTGTGAAATGAGAGCAGTTGTTGGATTATTGAGAGGCTCAAAGCCTTCCCTTATTCACAAATCACTTTAGGGTATTCCACTGGGTATGTTTAACTAATTTAAAGAAAACTAATCTAATTTGATCATCTTAAAGGAAGTTTGTCAAAGGCTTTAACATAGTTATTGCTGAGCAGTGGGCCTGTGGATGATTTTTATTTTTTCCTCTGTAACTTTGTCTGTGTTCTTTTTCCACAGTAAATATGGATTACTTTTACAACTGGAGAAAATACATTTTGTTTATCTATCTTTTTAGGGAGAACAAAAAGCCTCTCAGATCAAGTAGACTGAGTTCTTCATTATGCCTCAAAGAGGTTCTAGATGAAAGCCTTAGAAAGTATTTCTGCAGGTTTCTTTTTAATAGGATCCCACTCTCAATGCCCAAAGATGTTTTACTTAGCAGCGAACAAATAAAGAACCAGCAGGCCTTCAAGAAAAGTCATTTATATATCAACTTCACAATAAATCAATTCACTCTATAACTACAGACACTCTAGGTCAGGGGTCCCCAACCCCCCAGGCTGAGGACTATCTCACAGGGCTGTTACGAAGATTAAAGGAGACAATCCAGGTAAACTTAGAAGAGCAACTGGAATACAGTAAGCACACAGTCCATGTTAGCGATTATTATCATTTCTGACCTTGGGTTGGGTTTTATTGGGTAGGTGCAACAGAAGGACAAGAGTGCAAGAATGTAGTGGTTGAAGTGATGGGAAGTGGAAAGCAGAAGAAACTGATAGAGAAAGAGTAGTGCAGTCAAGGATGCCAGAACGGTCTTCCTGAACGTGTACGAGGGCTGAGGAAACTGAGCTGCTCCAAAAGGGAGGGCCG
>NW_020172366.1:0-38218 GCF_003031525.2 Neophocaena asiaeorientalis asiaeorientalis
TCATCCCTATCTCGTCATACTAGAAAACACATAATATCAGTATGCTCCATTATCAATGGTGCAAAACTGGATCATTTGGCTAAATTGTATCCTCCATATCTTTCAACTACATACTGTCTCTTTTCAATTAATAAGCAATTTGGAAGGTGGTATTTTGAGATTATGTGCATATTCTATATCCCAATACTCGTCACCCAATTATTTTTGTGTTCATCTATTATCTTGCTTGAATAAACTGTGTATTTTCATATAAGACAGTTCTTGTTTTCCACCTCACATACTATAGGACAGTGGTCCCAGGAGCATCAGTATCAACAGCACCAGGGAACTTACAAGAAAGTCAAATTTTCTGGCTCTATCACAAATCTTCTAAATAAGAAACTATGGACATGGAGCTCAGAAATATGTGTTTTAATAAAATTTCCTGGTGATTCTGATGTGCAACAAAGTTGGGAGCAAATGCTCTAGAATATATTTTATTCTAGAAGTTGCCATGGTTACCATCTTTGCATAAGTGTAATTTGACAACACCTTTCATCAGCTGCACCTCATACCTTTAATTTTCTGCTAGGGTTTAAATGCCTCCATGTAGTATGCTTACTCTCCCAAACATAAACCTGGAAATACCTGGAAGTTAACAACTCATGGGACAGCCCCTGCACAATGAGGGCAGTAATCAGCAGATAAGTATTCTCCTCGCTAGTACTTACACGTACAATTTGCGCGTGTATTTTGCAGGATTCTTCAGAGGTTCACAATAGGATAAGCCCCTGTTGGCAAAAGTGAAGACCAGTTCAATAATGCACCCTTGGGTTAGTTTTCTCTTTTTTCTTTATACTCTTTCCAGATCTCCATATCTCTTCTCTGAAATTACATCCCCTAATAAACTGCCTTCATAAAAGCTATTGTTTCAGGTTCTGCTTTCTAAGGATAACAAAAGATAGGGTATTTAGAATCAGATGTGACACTGAAAACCCCATACTGAGTTTAATATGATAGAATTTTATCACTCATCTATCACATGGTGATATTAAGGACTATATTACTAGTGGTAAGTAGGGAGATAAACCCTTGGCATGTAGTAGTGTCATAATTAGCAATGCTTGGTTTAGAAGCAGATGTTACTTGAAGTATAGGCGTATGTGGTAGTGGGGTATTGAAAGGAATGGGAGCAGGGTAATTACAAAGTTGTGAATTTAGATGATTTTTTTGTTAATGGCTTGTAAGCCTTTTAAAAAGAAAAGGACACATTTAGGTTACAGCACTTAAAATCCAAGACATACTGTAAAAGTCAAAAGGCTTTCACAGCAATTATTTAGAGACATTATATCCTACAGGGTTGACTAAGCCAAAAATTGGGACCAAGAATTAATTGCAAGTGCAGTGGAGTTACAGATGATACTGAATACTTAGCATTTACAGGTCTAAGTTTAATTCAGCTCCCTGGTAGGATAAGATTAATTCTCTGAGACTTGTCTGGGATGAGGATGTTTGAATAATGAACTTAAGATTCATGAACCCATAATTTTCTTTGTATCTCTATGCTGATAGAAGCAGCACCTACCTCACTGAAAGAGGAGAAGCCTCTTCCCTCCCTTGTCTAAAATTTGGTAAGAGCTCACAAGTTGATGATTGCCCTATTCAAAATTCTCCTCTACTTCTGTTCATTGCCACTAGACCAATAACTAGGGTCAATTAACAATACAGCCTAAGGGACAATGCAATTCCATTTTTGGGAGAAAATAGTATATATACCCAAAGAACTGTAAGACCTGTTCAATATGTCCCTGGCAGGATCGGAGTAAACATACCTGGAAGTTGATCTTGGAGGTATTAGACAAGGGAATATAGAATATAAAGCTGGATGGGAGCAAGATTATTGAATCCTTTGTAACTCAGGAATTTATGTCCTGACATGGACCAAATGCTTGTCTTGATATGTTGTTGAGATATCCAGTTAAAGCCTGCATGTTGGACGTTGGCTTATGGTAAATAAAATAGGAATGCCAGAATTGCCTTAGCAGTGAGTTGCATAAGGGGTCAGAAGGCTAAAAGAGGTGTATTATTTGAATTGTATTACCAGAAAATGTTTAGAACTTCTAGAAAATGTCTAGAAGAGTGGAAGATTAATGTACTTTAATATAGTAGAAAATTAAAATGTTTCCTCCAATTTTCAGATGTGAGTCAGTTCTTAGAGTTGTAGTCCATTGATTATGAGAATATGAGTCCCCCTGAAGAAAGATTGTACAATGCCACCATAAGTATATACAACAATATATTCTCAGTATTTTGTAAAGCAACCTGTAGCCAGTTACAGATAAATTTTACTTTGAAGAAGGAGACATATTCAGCCATTTCTAGGGCATACACTTTACCAAAGGACCTTTATGCTACTTTAGTTCTCCTTTTATTTATTTATTTATTTTTTTGTTTTTGTTTTGTTTGTTTGTTTTTTTGCAGTACGCAGGCCTCTCACTGTTGTGGTCTCTCCCGTTGCGGAGCACAGGCTCCGGATGCGCAGGCTCAGCGGCCATGGCTCACGGGCCCAGCTGCTCTGCGGCATGTGGGATCTTCCTGGACGGGGGCACGAACCCGTGTCCCCTGAATTGGCAGGCGGCCTCTCAACCACTGCGCCACCAGGGAAGCCCCTAGTTCTCCCTTTAGACAGGAAGAAAAAATAACCTATATATTGAATAGAGTTCTAACCCAATTTATCATGCAGCCATCCCACAGTATTCACTGACCCACTGTATAACCATTTTTGCAGCTCCTAGTTCATAATCGGTATGGATATTTAAAGGAATTGAGATAACTCATCAATAAGAATCATTAAGTTAAGAAGAACTAAGAGAAACTCTTGAAACTGCCTACTTCTCCAGCCAAGAGAGCAAATCAGAAGTAATATATCATCTTGGGAAGAAAGCACCACATTAAATTATAAAGATTTAGGAGTGGTGGTCTCTATCTTAACCCCATTCAGTTACTCTCTGACCCCTGCCAAAACCATGGAGCATGGTGGATGATGATGAACTACCATAAATATAATAAGCAGTACTTCTCAGTGCAACAACTGTTATGTCAGATGATGCATATTTACAAGAACAGAACAACATCACCTCTGGCATTTGCCATGGTACTACTGATTTGGTGAATACATTCTTTTCAATCTGTATTAGTAGAGAGCATCAAAATCATTTACTCTTTTGAGGGAAGATCCGTGTAACAAACTGACCCACTTTCCCAAGGCTATATTACATTTATTCTCAGTCACAATACAGACTGCAGGGATGTTGACCTTGACATTACAGAAAATATCCAAACAGCTGCTATAATACAGCCCAAACAAGCAAAGCCCTGAACATAAGCATCGAAGGAAAACTATTCTAGTTACCAAAGTTGTGAAAAGTGCATTTTGTTCCCCTCCTGTATGGAGGAAGAAATGGCCTGAAGAATGGGTGTTCATGAATATCTGGGAAGTTTTTAATAGTTTTGTTACTCATTATTTATGTACTTATTAGTTTTGCTTTATTAGATTATAAATCTGCTTGATAAAAAATATCTTTTTTTTCATTTTTCTATGCATTTCTACATTAGGTAATAAGAGATATAGTAGAGTTTTAGGGCTGACATAACAATTTAACACACTTAGTGGCTTAAAACAGCAAAAATTTATTCTTTCACAATTCTGGATGATGGAAGTCTAAAATCAAGTTGTTGACAGGGTCACTCTCTCTCTAAAGACTTTGGGGGAGGATCCTTTCTTGCCTCTCCCAGCTTCTGGTGACTCCTGGTGTCCCTTGGTTTGTAGCAGCATAACTCCAAACACTCTGTCTCAGTGTTCACATTGCCTTTTTCTCTATGTGTCTGTGTTATTTTCTATCTCTCACAAGGGGATGTTCATTGGATTTAGACCCATCATATTCCAGTATGATCTCATCTAGATCCTTACTTTAATTATGTCTCCAAAGATGCTATTCTTGAGTAAAATCACATTCTGAGATTATGGGTAGACATGAATTTTGGGGGATTTCAATTCACCACAAGTTACTAAACCGATATTTAATGATTGGTAATTTGTTTTCCTGTCTCTCTGACAGACTCAGTTTAGAGTTTCAAGAGACAAATTTTAAGAATTTTATTCCTTAAAAGGCACTCCTATATTTTAGATGATATATAATATAGAAAATATTTCATTTTATTCATACAAGTTATAAGCTGTAGCTGCACTCAGGTAGTTTCTCCAATAGTGCTATTTTAAAATACTATAAAATCTTTAAAAAAGTAATTTTAATATTGAAGACCCTTGAACTATAATCTAGTGCTTCAGTTGTAGACCATTGTTATTGGTTGATCTGTGTGTCCCCAAAAAGAGATGTTGAAATTCTAACCCCTAATACTTCAGAATGTGACTGTATCTGGAAATAGGGTATTTTATAAAGATAGTCAAATTAAAATGAGGTCATTAAGATGGACCATAATCCAGTATAATCGGTGTCCTTATAAAAAAGGGGTAATTTGAACATAGACACACACAGAAAGAAGACAATGTGAAGACACACAGGGAGAAGACAGTCATGTGACATGAGTGATTCATCTACAAGCTAAGGAATGCTAAGAATTGCTGGCAAGCACTAAAAAGTAGAAGAGGCAAGGAAAGATTCTTCCCTCGAGCCATTAGAGAGAACACGGCCCTGCTGATACCTAGATTCAGACTTGTAGTGTCCTGAACTATGAGTCAATACATTTCTACTGTTTTAAGCCACCAAGTTTGTGGTACTTTTTTTTTTGGTATGCGGGCCTCTCACTGTCGGGGCCTCTCACTGTCGTGGCCTCTCCCGTTGCGCAGCACAGGCTCCGGACGCGCAGGCTCAACGGCCATGGCTCATGGGCCCAGCTGCTCTGCAGCATGTTGGATCTTCCCGGACCGGGGCACGAACCCGTGTCCCCTGCATTGGCAGGCAGACACTCAACCACTGCGCCACCAGGGAAGCCTCTCTAGTAGACTGTCTTAATTAAATTCCTTCCAGCCTCCCTCTACTAATTTATACAATTTTATTATAACATACTTCCTATCTTCCTTAACTATCAACTTCACATTGATAGTTTAGATTTCAGTACACTACAGGAATCCAGGTTCTATATTGTACTCCAATTCCACTAAAACCAAGAATCAGTAAATGATTCCAATTTTAGAAAGTAAAGTTTCTAGAATTAGTTCTAATCTCAGATATGAGTGAGTACAACCCTGCATTTGCAGTGGGTAGATAGCGATCAATAACGCTATTAGTAAGCACTGAGTCAGGTAGCAGTTATATGTTTAAAACACTCTGAGATCTATTCATATAAGTTGTCCCTAGTAGCAACATGTGTTAAGTAGGGTTCTGGAGAGAAACAGGACCAGTAGGATATATATAAAAGGTCATTTATTATGAGGAATAAGAGTATGTCATTATAGTGGCTAAGTCCTATGATCTGCTGTCTATATAAAGTGAAGACCTGGAAAAGCTGGTGGTACAATTCAGTCTGAGTCCAAAGGCCTGAGAACCAGGGAAGTTGATGGTTTAAATCCTAATCTGAGGGCTTGGCTAGAGAAGATGAGATGTCACATTTCAAGCTGGCAGGCAGAAAGCAAAAAGAGGCAAATCCCTCCTTTTTCTGCCTATGTTCTAGTCATACCCTCAGTGGATTGGATGATGCCCATTCACTCTGGAGAAGACAATCTACTTTACTGAGTCTACCAATTCAGATGCTAATCTCATCTGGAAACATGCTCACAGACACACCCAGAAATAATGTTTCCTGAGCACCCTGTGACCAGTCAAGTTGACACATAAAATCAATCATCACAAGTCTACTTCTTGTCAACTTGGCAATCATATGCATCCCCTTAAACCATACTTACTCTTCAGATAAATACAATAGCAAAGCCATAACTCTGCCTAACATGATATAACTCTTTTCCTTACAACAAAAAACACATTATCCTCTTGCTCAGAAGAAGAGATAAATTCCTTGAGTGATGTTTACTCCTCTTCTTGATATCCCATAACTTAAATACTATGATATAAAATTAACAATATTTAAATATTATGATATAAAATCAATACATTTTATGTTATGTGATAATGAAATAAAATAGGAAAGAAAACAAAGATAGACATATTGAATATATATATATTTACATGTATATATATATATGTGTGTATATAGGCACACACATAAACATACAAACATATTCATAGCAAAATAAGGAGAAAATACTCATGACATTTACAATCCTCATTTCTGTAATGAGTCATATGTCATTTGGTCATAGCAGGTATTTATAACCACCTTCTTCCACTATTCATTCTGTATTCCAGAATGCAGCACTTTAACTGGCCATGGTTCTTTACTTGGCTGGGGGTGACCCCAACTTTCATTACTGAAAGGTCTGGAGCATTGCTATCCTGCCTGCATTGGATTGTTGTATGTTTCCATTGACCTTAATAATGGGGCATGGTAATACTAAGAAACACTCTAAAGGACCTCCTGTATTCTAGATGTACTCTTCCTTACCTCCACTGTGGAGCAGCAGTCCAATTTCCCCTTGGTGGTCAGGTTCAATTACTCCAGACAATGCCATTAACTCTCTTCTTTGCCTGTTGATTCAGAGACGTGAGGAGACAAAAGTGGCTGAGTGACAGTCTTAAACTCCAGTTAAATGGATCAATGTGTGTCTCATGGTGGAAGCATTCCTCCCTCAGAAAACAAATATTTGTTAGTGGGTCACTAGGAATAATAGTGAGTGATGCCATTCCCATTTCTACCCTTTGAATTCTGGACTTGTGAATCCTGGCTATCAATGAAACAGCACCATATATTGGAAGCTAATTCAGAGCATATACAGTTTTCTAGAGAACCTTAAGCCAGCCCTGCAAGGTTTGCCACCTAGCTGGCACTACAACTGAGTCTTTAAAAGACCATTACATCCTTCTTTCAAGCCAGCTGCTTCAGAATGGGAAGAACATGGTAAGACCAGTGAATTCCATGAGAATGGGCCCACTGCCACACTTCTTTTGCTGTGAAATGAGTTTCTTGATCAGAAGCCATGCTGTATGGAATACCATGATAGTGGCTAAGACAGTCTGCATTTCACAGATGGTAGTTTTGATAGAAGCACTGTATGCAGGGGGGAAAAAAAATCTGAATCCAAAGTATTTAATCCAGTGAAAACAAAACACCACCCCTTCCACAGTGGAAATGGTTCAATGTACTCAACCTGCTATCAGCTGGCTGATCATCCCAGGGAATTTTGCCATACTGGGGACTTAGTGTTAGTCGCTGTTGTGGGCAGACTAGGCACTCAGTGGTGGCCATAGCCAGGCTGGCCTTGATGAGTGAAAGTCTACATTGCTGAGCCCATTCATAATCTTCATTCCTGATGCCATAGGCCACTTTCTTCATGAGCCTACTCCCAGAGGAGGCTGGGAAAAGAAATTGACTGACATCCATAGAATAGGTCATCCTACCCACTAGATTATTAAAATCCTCCTCTGCTAAGGTGAACATTCACTTGAGCACAAATATTTTCATGTGTTTTGCCCATTCTGAAAGATCTATCCACATACCTCTTCCCCAGATTTCTTTATCACTAATTTTTCAATTATGTTCCTTCCAAGTCCCTGACCATCCAGCCAAACCACTGGCCACAGTCCATGAATCACTACATAATCACACATCTGGCCATTTCTCCTTCCCAGCAAAGTAAACAAGTAGGTTAATTGCTCAGATTTCTGCCTGCTGGGAGGATTTCCTTTTACCACTGTCCTTCAGGATGTCCCAGAGCAGGACTATAATGCTGCAGCTGTCTACTTTTGGTTGGTGTCTGCATGTCATGCAGAACCATCTGTAAACAAGACCCATGGCTTTTCTTCTTCTGTCAACTGATCATAGGGAACACTCAATGGAGCCGTAGGTGCAAACTGAGAGAGTAAAGGCAGTGTAGAAGGAATGGGGACCATGGGCTTTTTGATCACTTATTCATGTAACTTATTTATGCCTTCAGGGTCTGCCCAGGCCCAATCACCTGCATATCACTTCCACTTGATGATAGAACATTGCTGTGCATGCCCAACTTTATAGCTTGATAGATTAGATAACACCCAGTTCATTACAGGTAACTCAGGTTGTATGGTAACTTGGTGCCCCATGGTTAAGGGTTCAGTCTCTACTAACACCCCACAGCAGACCCAGAGCTGTTTCTCTAAAGGAAACTGCTTATCTGTAGATGACAGCAGGGCCTTGCTCCAAAATCCTAAAGGCCTATGCTGCAACTTACCTATAGGAGTCTGCCAAAGGTCCAAAACAGCATCTGTATCTGCCACTGATCCTTCAAGAATCACTGGATCTCCGGGATCATGGGCCCAAGTAGCAGAACAGCTTGCATAGCAGCTGATGATTAGTTTCTGCTGTTTATAAGCCACATGGTTTATGGTATTTTGTTATATCAACCTGAGATGACTAAGACAGGGCCCCACTCAAAGTATCAGCTTTTCAAGTCACTCAGTAAATGAGCCAGAGTTACACACCCAGCTGAGGAATATGTTGTTTCCCAAATTCAAAGAGGCCTCCTAGGTGTTTTGCTTTTTTCCCGGTTGTGGAAGGGATCAGATGCAGCAACTTCATCCTTCACTTTAGAAGGGATATCTCAGCATGCCTCACACAACTGCACCCATAGAAAAACTAACCATCACACTCCCTTACCCCAAACATCATTCCTCATCTTTAAAAGATATACCTGTTCTGGTGTATTTATTTGATTCTGGCACATTTAGGCATCTCAAATGCTCAAAATGCTTCTCCCAATTCCTGGCTTTACTTTAAGTTAATGAATTGTTTATTCTCTACTCCTCAGATCAAATGCTTTAAGTTTCCTTCTTATAAGTGTTTGGATATCAAAAAGAACAATACCAACTACTTGTCACACTTCTCTATAAGACAGATACATAAGATGCAACACCTCCCATTCTAACAAGGAAGTCAGCTATTAATGAGAATTTTGTCTGAACCTCTTAAATGGATTGCAGCATTGGTGAGCATCATTAGGTGACTTGGGTGATGAAACAAACTTAAGAATTAAAGTGTCATTCAAAAAGCAGAAGGGTCTATATTTTTCTGTTCTTAATTTTTTGAGATATTTTCTTAACACATCTTTGGAATGAGAAAGAGGATTAATTTTCTTATTATTGAGTAGAAACTCTGGAGTTGAACTTCCTGACTGAGTTCAAAAGCTGATTACTTATTTATTGGTTTTACAACCCTGGCTAAGTTATAAATGTTATGCCTCAATTTCCCTATCAGGAAAAGGTTCATAGCTATGTATGTTAAAGTGTTGTTGTAAGAAACTGTTAGGAATTTAGAGCGGTACTTGTCACAAACTAACAACTCAGTAAATATAAGCTACTCATTGCTATTATTATTACCATTATTATTACAAAAGAAGGTGCACATTTTTTTCTTAAGAATTTTAAAAATGTCAGTTGTCTAAATGCATATTCACAAGGTGAATCTTTGAAATCTTATTGAGTGATTTAGAGAATCAGACTAGACAATATAAGAAAGCATTGTAAGCTACTGTGTAATATATGGTTTTATTGTATTATTATCATTATCAAACAAGAATATAGGTAGAATAGGTTATACATTTCATAGGCAGTACATTTTTACTTCTTTCCTTGATTGCCTTTGGCATTCAGTTGACTGATCTCTCCTCATGAAAGTCTTCAGGAGCAAAGGAGAAATGCAGTGTAATTTGTTCTTGATCCCTTGGTCTCTCAGAAAGCTCTCCAAACAATATGGAGATAAAACTTGAAATTTTATTAGATCTACTGCACCCTTGTTTTAATTCTACTATGAAATGCTTCTGACTTTATCTTAAATTCTAGTTTATATATAAACATAGATAGTGATTGATAAGTCAACCTTTTGTTATTTTCATAGCAAATATACATGAGGTGTATGTTTTGGACAACAGAGATATGCAGCTTAACTTTTAGCCATGTTTTCTGGGGTCTTAGGAGTTCTAAGGTCTCATTCAGGACACATTGATGTTTGATAAATTATTTATCATATTGGATTACTCATGTTGAATTAACACTAAAATCATAATTTTAAATGGTTGCTGAAGTTGAAATATTTTAAAACATTTAATCATAAAGCTACTGTTAACAAGCTGACAAACATTAGGCATATAGCAAAATTTCTCAAGACCCCTCTTTTCTTATGTAAAAAAATGAATAATGAAATAATTGTTAATTTCTGAGCCTTACACATAATGATATTCTTTCATACAAAATCACAACAAACATCAAAAAGAGAAATATATCTTTCATTACTTTTATTTTTTAAACTTAATTACATTTTCTGTTACTTTTTATAAAAGATTTGATTTTTTTAAATATGCAGTGATGTTTAAGATATTATTTTATCTTTTTTCTTAGCATTATGAGAATATCTCTGTCTGGTCCTCATGCCCAAACTCACATACAGTTATTTGTGAGAATCATCAGCAATGAGCCATTATGTCAAGATCAACCAGTACTGTTCTTAAGTGTGAGAGGGGGCTTCCCTGAGAGGGCTTCCCTGAGAGGGCTTCCCTGGTGGTGCAGTGGTTGAGAGTCTGCCTGCTGATGCAGGAGACATGGGTTCGTGCCCCGGTCGGGGAAGATCCCACATGCCGCGGAGAGGCTGGGCCCGTGAGCCATGGCCGCTGAGCCTGCGCGTCTGGAGCCTGTGCTCTGCAAAAGTACCTATAGTATTATGATGATTTTATATTAAGACTCTGCTTTTGAAAATGAGTTACATACTTTTGCCTGCTCTATTATATCCTTTTATTTCAGGCGAAATTTCTGGTGCCTTTACCAAATGAAATCTCCTCTAGTATTCTATTTTTTTTTTTAAAGAAGATGTTGGGGGTAGGAATTTATTAATTAATTTATTTATTTTTGCTGTGTTGCGTCTTTGTTTCTGTGCAAGGGCTTTATCTAGTTGTGGCAAGTGGGGGCCACTCTTCATAGCGGTGTGTGGGCTTCTCACTATCGTGGCCTCTCTTGTTGCGGAGCACAGGCTCCGGACGCGCAGGCTCAGTAGTTGTGGCTCACGTGCCTAGTTGCTCCGTGGTATGTGGGATCCTCCCAGACCAGGGCTCGAACCCGTGTCCCCTGCATTAGCAGACAGACTCTCAACCACTGCACCACCAGGGAAGCCCTTCTCTAGTATTCTAAATCTCCAGTATATGTTTGGGGGAGCAGAGATGACATATACCATGCTCATTTTATCTTATTTGGTTCTCTAGTTATTTTATTTTGCAAAAGGTCAGTGGTTATTTGGTTTCTGCTTCTCACTTCCCTGGCATCAAGTGAAAATAGTTGCAGGTTCTGGCAGCTGATGAACACAGGCTGCAGTCCCAGTTCTGCTACTTACAAGCTGTGTGCCATTTGGCAAGTCCCTTAAAATCTCTGGCCCCTAATTTACTCCTTTATTAAGTGATTATAGTGATTCCAAAATACCCAGCGTTGCTGTGAGGATTATACTGATATTATACATGAAATTATGTATACCCTAGTAGGTACTCCACAAATATTAAGACAGAAATGGAGAAAGGTACCTGTTTTTCCCAGTTCTAGATTTTTGGCAAATCCTGTTAGTCACTATAGTCCACCAAGTTGCAGGCCACTAAACTTTTGCTAAATATTTATCTATGTCAAATTAAAAAGACATAAACACTGTAGGCCATGTACTCAGTGATGAATCATTCATAAAGTTGGTAATTAATTTCTAATTAATCTATCTGTGTAATTTAGGTATTTTAAATCTAAGCAAGCATTTGTTCAGTTGAACGCAAATCTTACCACCATGCAATTATGCCAAAAAAGGAATAAAATCTGAATGAGAATTATATTGTGTGGAATAATTCCTATTTTTCAAACTAGAAATTTGAATTACCAATGAAAAAATCTCTCAGAGCAGACATTTTTCTCCTGGTCTAGTGCTCGCTGTTTCACCCTTTCATTAACATAAAAGGACTCACAGTTTTATGAAGTCTGGTTTCACCCTCCCCTCACCCCCAACACATACACTGTCATAACAGTTGGTTTTTCAGCAATAGATCAGTATCAATTAGTCCATTCAGTGCAATCACCAAGAGCAGCAAGAGTAGCACTCTGGCTTGCAATGATTTAATGTCACAATGGCACTGACCATTGAGAGTTTGTTTGGTATACCATCCATGTCATTCATCATGACTGATGATGTACATATGGCTTTATGTCTCTTTACAACCTAGTCTAGACCTCAGAAATTCTCAGAATATTACTTATTTTTAGTCTTCCAAAAATTAAATTAATATGATTGGATGTTCTCCAAGCTATTATTTAGAGTTTGCTGCCTTTCAGATATGGTTGGTGTGTTCTATGTGAAAGTGTATGTCATAGTTACATCATTTAATCCATATTAATCAGACAAATAAGGACTAAGAGATGGGACTATAGATTGTCCTGTGCTGAAGAGGTAATGTAATTTTAAAATACTAAACTAGGCTGACATCTGGAGCTGTCTGTTGGATTAATCATTTACCTCAGCACAATAGTTCAGATTTGTATATGTGTCTCAGAAATACATATCCTATGAGACATTATCACTTATCAGATTTGAAAGCTGCATAAAAACCTAAGGGGAAAATAACTGTAAAGAAAAATAGATTTGTAGAGACTTGGAACCTTCAGCGTATGACAAATCTGTCTATAGAGAATTTGCAAACAGTGTATAAGAGTATTTCCTGAAAGTAGATAGATTATAGAAATATACTGAATATAAAAGTGAGGGTTATATTTATTTTTCAGGAATAAAATTCTAGATTTCCTAAAATATAAGAAATAAAAAGAAATAACCTATAAAATTAAGGTTTTATCATTTTAAAGTTTATTTTCAGAAACCTCAATAATTTAAAATTAATATAGAGATGGAATCAACAATAACATCCTCACCATTATAAGACCAGAAGAAAAGAATGAATTACTTCCAAGTGCAAAAGTCTGTATTATCTAATAAATTCTACTTCGGTTTTGAACACCACTGTGTTAAGAAACAAACAAACAAATGAAAACTATTGAGTAGTTATCCAAAAACCCACCTGTATTTCAGTTTTCTCAACACTTTCTCACCTCCACTATAAGGATTGGAAAAGCTAAGTATGCATGCTGTCAATCACCATTTTCAGATAGTTGCCATATAACACAGTTAGGAGTTATGTGGTATAAGTTGAAGTGTTCTAGGGGCTTTTGCGAAAGGGGTCTTCCTGATACAGCAAGTTCCTTCCTGCCTTGAAAGATGGTTATGAAGCTTGAAGTCTTAAGGACCATTTTGTGACAATGAGAGACAACTAAGAAAATCATCTGAAATCTTGAGCTACTGATCTCACATCAGTAGCTACCTACTTTCACTTCTTTTATTATATAAATAAAGTAACAATCTTCTTTTTATTTTTTTATTCTTCTTATTTTTAATATTTTCATACAATATTAAAGATACTTTCCATTTACAGTTATTACAATATATTGGCTATACTCCCTGTGTTGTACAATTCATCCTTGAGCCTTTCGTATACCCAAAAGTTTGTACCTCCCAGTCCCTCACCCTTATATTACTCCCCCCTCCAACTGGTAACCACTAGTTTGTTCTCTATATCTGTGAGTTTGCTTCTTTTTTGTTATATTCACCAGTTTGTTGTATTTTTTAGAGTACATATATAAGTGATATCATACAGTATTTTTCTTTCTCTGGCTGACTTATTTCAGTTAGTATAATGCCCTCCAAGTCCATCTATGTTGCTGCAAATGGCAAAATTTTGTTCTTTTTCATGGCTGAGTAATATTCCATTTTGTGTGTGTGTGTGTGTGTGTGTGTGTGTGTATACACACACACACAAATCTTCAACTTATACCATGTAACTCCTAACTGTGTTATATGGCAACTGTCTGAAAATGATGATTGACAACATTCCTACTTAGCTTTTCCAGTCCTTAGTAGAGGTGAGAAAGTGTTGAGAAAACTGAAATACAGGTGGGTTTTTGGATAACTACTCAATAGTTTTTTTGTTTGTTTCTTTGTTTTTAACACAGTGGTGTTCAAAACTGAAGTAGAATTTATTAGATAATACAGACTTTTGCACTTGGAAGTAATTCATATTTTTCTTCTGGTGTATATATTCTTCTAGTATATATATTCATTTGTTGATGGACACTTATGTTGCTTCCATATCTTGGCAATTGTATATAATGCTGTTATTATTATTAGGGTACATGTATCTTTTTGAATTAGTATTTTCATTTTGGGGGGATATATGCCCAGGAGTGGAATTACTGGGTCATATGGTAGTTCTAGTTTTCCTTTTTTGAGAAACCTCCATACTGTTTTCCACAGTGGCTACACTGATTTATATTCCCACCAACAGTGTACAAGGGTCCCTTTTCCCCACATCCTTGCCAACATTTGTTATTTGTGTTCATTTTTTTTTTTTTTTTTTTTTGTGGTACGCAACACCAGGGAAGCCCATTTGTGTTCATTTTGAGGATAGCCATTCTAAACAGGTGTGAAGTGATATCTCATTGTGGTTTTGATTTGCATTTCCCTGATGATTAGCAATGGTGAGCATCTTTTCATGTGCCTGCTGGCCATCTGCATTTCTATTTAGAAAAATGTCTGTGTAGTTCTTCTGCCCATTTTTTAATCAGGTCATTTGTTTGTTTGTTTGTTTTGATTTTGAGTTGTATGAGTTGTTTGTATATGTTAGATATTAATCCCTTATCAGTCATATCATATGCAAATATTTTCTCCTATTGAGTAAGTTGTCTTTCTGTTTTGTCAATGGTTTCCTTTGCTGTGCAAAAACTTTATGTTTCATTAGGTCTCATTTGTTTATTTTTGTTTTTATTTCCATTACTCTAGGAGGTGGGCCAAAGAAGATCTTGCTGTAACTTATGTCAAAGAGTGTTCTTCCTGTTTTCCTCTAAGAGTTTTATAGTATCCTATCTCACATATAGATCTTTAATCCATTTTGAGTTTATTATTCTATATGGTATTAAAGAATGTTCTAATTTCATTCTTTCAGATGCAGCTGTCCAGTTTTCCCAGCCCCACTTATTGAAGAGACTGTCTCTTCTCCATTGCACATTCTTGCCTCCTTTATCATAGATTAATTGGCCATAAGTGCGTGGGTTGATTTCTGGGCTCTCTATCCTCTTCCATTGATTTATGTTCTGCTTTTGTGCCAGTACCATACTGTTTTGATTACTGTAGCTTTGTAGTGTAGCATGAAGTCAGGGAGCTTGCTTCCTCCAGCTTTGTTCTTCTTAAGATTTGTTTTGGTTATTCAGGGTCTTTTGTGTTTTCATACAAATTTTAAAATTATTTGTTCTAGTTCTGTGAAAAATGTCATTGGTATTTTGATAGAGATTGCATTGAATTCATAGATTGCCTTGAGTAGCATAACCATTTTAACAATATTATTCTTCCAATCCAAGAACATGGTATATCTTCCCATATGTTTGTGTCATCTTCAGTTTATTTCATCAGCATCTTGTAGTTTTTGGAGTACAGTTCTTTTGCCTCCATAGGTAGGTTTATTCCTAGGTATTTTATTCTTTTTGATGCTATGGTAAATGGGACTTTTTCCTTTAATTCTCTTTCTGATACTTCATTGTTAGTGTATAGAAATGCAACAGATTTTGGTATATTAATTTTGTATCCTGCAAAATTACCAAATTCATTGATGAGCTCCAGTGGTAGTTTTCTGGTAGTATCTTTAGGATTTCCTATGTATACTATCAAGTCATCTGCAAACAGTGACAGTTTTACTTCTTCCTTTACAATTTGGATTCCTTTTACAGGGAATGCAGGGTTTTTAAAATGCATTTGAATTTAAGAGATCAGCAACCTAAAACCATCATGTGCATATATAGACTACTATACAAAAAAAATCTTATGGTAACTGCAAACCAAAAATCTATAATACATAAAACAAAAAGATAAAAAAGAATCCAAATATAACACTAAAGACCATCATCAAATCACAAGAGAAGAGAACAAAAGAAGACAGGGAAAAAAAATCTACATAAAAATGTCAAAACAATTAACAAAATAACAATAAGAGCATGCATGCCAATAATTACCTTAAAATTAAATGAACTAAATGCTCCAACTAAAAGACATACTGTGGCTGAATGGATACAAAAACAAGACCTGTATATATGTTGCCTACAAGAGACTCACTTCAGATCTCGAGACACATACAGACTGAAAGTGAGGGGATGGAAAAAGTATTCCATGCAAGTGGAAATCAAAAGAAAGCCTGAGTAGCAACACTTATATCAGAAAAAATAGACTTTAAAATAAAGACTGTTACAAGAGACAAAGAAGGACATTATATAATGATAAAGGGATCAATCCAAGAAGATATAACAATTGTAAATATATATGCACCCAACATAGGAGCATCTCAATATATAAGACAAATATTATAGATATAAAAAGAGATATCAATAGTAGCACAATAATAGTAGGGGACGTTAACACCCCACTTACATCAAAGGACAGATCATCCAGACAGAAAATCAGTAAGGAAACACAGGCCTTAAATAACACATTAATATATAACAAATGAATTTAATTGATATATATGTATAGAACATTCCATACATTTTTGTATTTTATGTATCTTTATATTCAACTGATACTTGTATCCTTCAACTTTATTAAATAGATATCAAAAAATAAAACTTAGAAATAAATGATGAATATATATGAAAATAATAATGTCATTTATTTGAACACTAAAAATATCCAGGTGCCCCTTACACATTATATGAACCTTAGAAGGATGTGAAATTCAAAAAATCCTTTTCATGTAATCAGCTTTAAAATCCTTCTTTAAATTACTTCATGTCAATTTCAAACTAAAATTAAGTTGAGAACTATAGGAAGATACAAAATTACCATAGTAACTCAAAATTTTAAAATATCTTTAGCAAACAAGACTTTTATTTTTCCAGAAGAAAATATTTCCCCAACGTCAAATAATTCATATGCCATTACCTTTAACTCTCACAGTAGGATGTAACTGAAAATAGTACCTAATCTTTGCTTATGTCATGCCAAGATCTCAAATGATGGCAAGTGGTTGAGTGCCCTGTCCTGCCAAATAAATCACCATGGGATAATGACAAGAGGAATAGTTTTAGCTTCAAGATAATTCTTATAAATTGGAGCTCACTAAATATGGGAAAATACTAAACTTGACCTTTAAAAGGAAAAAAAATTGCATTAGATGCAACCCATCCAAAATCTCTCAATGCATTTTTAGTTTTTTCTTCATGTGTCTGTGCCATTTCCTGATAATGGCTTCTCCCCCTACACCTCCTTCTCTTCCTCTTCTTCCTCCTACCCTTCCTTCTTCCCGCCCGCCTCCCTTAATGGTCTGTGACAAATGAAGTCTCTAAGCAAACTAGTTTCCTATAGCTGTAGTTTATCTGCTGCTCCTTGTGCGCCCTTCCAGTCATAACAACCACAGTAGTCAGACTTGGCATTGCTATGAAATGACATATTCTTAAAGTGTTTCCTTTTGGCTTTTTTTTTTTATTATTATTCTGGCATCTTTTTCTATCAAGGATAAACCATTTTCTAGTCAGCAAAGTTAACCAAGTGTTAGAATCTCTACTAGTAGTGACCAACAGCTGCCATTTAGTTGGCACTTTAAGGTGTCTTCATATGTCTTTCAGATCAAACTCTGGATTTTTGAAAGTTATATTCTGGCACCACTCATGATTCTTGAATATATATATATATATATATATACACATATATGTACATATATGTACATATATGTACATATATATATCTTGAAGATATATATATATATTCCATTTATTATAAATATAAAAATAATAATTAGTATGCATAAAATGCTTGTTTTGTTTTGGCACCTGCAAAATTCTTTCTATCAATTATCTCACTAACCCCTCAAAACAACATTTTGTTTAAAGAGAAAGCGTCTTTAAGGAATTTGTTCTAAAATCACTAGAATTGTTTTAGTGAAACAAATATAACTCCACAATCTCTCTTTCACCAGTTGCCTTACAGGTGAGCATAGTGCACTGATAGGCCCTGGGCTTGAAATCTTCATGAGCAGCAGGGGGTCATTACATCTTCTGAGTACCATTGTGACTGGAAGATTTCTATAAAAGTTCATATTCTTCTCATGATATCTTTAAGAAAGGCACATTCCTTTTTGCTCTTTAAAAGAGATGTCAGTAGATAAATATCCAGGGTAGATTTATAGAATATAACATAGTGGATAGATAGTTAGCTGGATAGATATTGATATATATAAATTGAAACTTAAATTTCTAAATTGAGAAATTTACAAATATGTGGAAATTAAAATAAAAAGCACAAGAAATCATAAAGAAAACTAGAAATACTTTGGGATGAATGAAAATTAAATTAATACATACAAACTTTTATGGGATATTGCTAAAGCAGTGCTTAGAGGGAAATTTATACCGTAAACACTTATTAAAAAAGAAGAAATATTATAAATTATCATCAATCTTCCACCTTAAGGCACTGGAAAACGAAGTGCAAATTAAAAATAATGCAAACAGAAGAGAGGGAATAATAAAGATCAGAGGTAAAATTGAAAAACAATAGAAAAATCAACCAAACCAAATTTTGCTGTTTTAGAAAGATCAACAATTTGACAAAAATCTAGCTTGATTGCCAAGAAAAATAAAATAGAAGACTAGATTACTAATATCATGAATGAAAGAGGGGAAATGTTACAGATATTATGGAAATAAAAATGGATTATGAGTGTATAATATGAACAACTATATGACAAAACATTAGATAACTTAGATGAAACAAATATACTCCTTTAAAGCTACAAAATACTAGAACTGGCTCAAGAAGAAATAGAAAATCTGAATAGACCTTATATAACAATTAAAAAGACTGAATTATTTATTTAAATACTCTCCCAAAAGAACAGCCCAGCCCGGATGGCATCACTGGTGAATTCCACCAAATATTTAAGAAGAATTAATGATAATTCTCCACAAACACAAAGTCTTCCAACAATGTAAGAGAGTTCCCTTTTCTCCACACCCTCCCCAGAATTTATTATTTGTAGACTTTTTAATGATTGCCATTCTGACTAGTGTAAGGTGGTACCTCATTGTTGTTTTGATTTGTATTTCTCTAATAATTAGGAATGATGAGTGTGTTTTCATGTGCCTATTGACCATCTGTATGTCTTCTTTGGAGAAATGTCTATTTAAGTCTTCTGCCCATTTTTTGATCAGATTGTTTGTTTCTTTTGTTATTTAACTGTAGGAGCTGTTTGTATTTTAGAAATTAAGCTCTTGTCTGTCACATCACTTGCAAATATTTTCTTCTAGTCCATATGCTGTCTTTCATTTTGTTTATGGTTTCCTTTGCTGTGCAAAAACTTTTAAGTTTGATTAGGTCTCATTTGTTTATTTTTGTCTTTATTTCTGTTGCCTTGGGAGACTTACACTGTTGGTGGGAATGTAAACTGGTACAGCCACTATGGAAAAGAGTGTGAAGGTTCCTCAAAAAACTAAAAATAGAGTTACCATATGATCCAGCAATCCCACTCCTGGGCGTATACCCAGACAAAACTTCAATTTGAAAAGAAATAGCGGCACTATTTACAATAGCCAAGACATGGAAACAACCTAAATGTCCATCGACAGATGAATGGATAAAGAAGATGGAATATTACTCAGCTATTAAAAAGAATGAAATAATGCCATTTGCAGCAACATGGATGGACCTGGAGATTATCATACTAAGTGAAGTAAGTCAGACAGAGAAATACAGTTGCCATATGATATCACTTATATGTGGAATCTAAAATATGACACAAATGAACATATCTACAAAACAAAAACAGACTCACAAATATAGAGAACAGGCTTGTGGTTACTGAGGGAGAGAGTGGTTGGGGGAGGGAAGGATTGGGGTTTGGGATTAGCAGATACAAACTGTTGTATATAGGATGGACAAACAACAAGGTCCTACTGTATAGCACAGGGACCTGTATTCAATATCCTGTGATAAAACCACAATGGAAAAGAATATGAAAAATAATACTGCATATATAATATATAAATATGCACATATGTATAACTGAGTCACTTTGCTGAACAGCAGAACTTAAACACAACATTGTAAATCAACTATATACTTCAATAAAATCTAAAAAAAAAAAAAAGTCTTCCAAAAATTAGAAGCGGAAGGGACTGTTCCCAACTCAGTCTATAATACCAGTACTTGACAAACTTCAACAATGCTTCATAATAAAAATACTCATCATAATAAAAATAAAAGGGAATTTCCTATATCTTATATAGGGAAGCTATGGAAAACCTACAGTTAATATCATATGTAATGGTGAATAATTGAATGTTTTCTCCTTATCATGAGGAACCAAAAGAGGATGTGCATTCTTAACACTTCTCATAGCATTGTACTAGAATATTTAGCCTGGGAAATTGCTCAAGAAAAAGTAATAAAATTATCTAAGTGGGAAAAGAATAAATCAAATAATCTCTCTTTGCAGATATTATACTCTTGTGTATAGAAAATCCCAATGAACCCACTAATATTTTTTAGAATAAGTGAGTTCAACAAGTTTGCAGGATAAAAGATCAATATAAAAAATTAGTTGTATTTCTTTATACTAGCAAGGGACAATCTAGAAATGAAATTAAAATAAATTCCATTTACATAGCATCAAAAGAATAAAATGCTTAGGAATAAATATAATACAAGTGTAAAGCCTATATGTTGAAAACTACAGAACATTGTTGAAAGAATTTAGAGGAGACATACTAAAAGAAAAGCATCACACATTTATGGATCAGAACATTTAATGTTGCTAAAATGACAATATTCCCCTAATTGATCTACAGAGTCAATGCATTCCCTATTAAAATTCCAACTAGATTCTTTTCAGAAATTGGCAAACTGATCCTAAAATTTGCATGACAATATTGGGGACCCAAAACAGCAAAATAATCTTGAAAAAATAAGAACAAATTTAGAAGTCTCACACATCCCAATTTCAAGATTTACTGCAATGTTGCAGGAATAAAGAACTGTGGTACTCATATAAGGATGAAAATAAATTAAGAATAGAAATATTGTTAAAGGGAATGAGATTGAGATTCTAGATATAAACCTGTACATTTATGGACAATTGTTTTTTGACAAGCATGCCAAGATAATGCAATGGGGAAAGAATAGTCTCTTCAACAAATAGTTCTGGGACAAGTGGATATCCGTATGCATAAGACTGATATTGGACCCCCACCTCACAAAAATTATCTCAAAATGGATCATAATCCAAATTTAAAGCTAAAAATACACAATGTTTAGAGGAAAATGTTGGAGCAAATTTTCATGAGTTTGAATAGGCAAAGCATTAACTATCACACCAAAAGCACAAGTGACAAAAGAGCATAAAGAAATTAGACATCATCAGAATTCAATACTTTTGGGTTTCAAAGACTACCATCAAGAATGTAAAAAGACAACCTACAGAAAGGGAGAAAATGTTTGGAAATCATACATCTGTTAAGGTGCTTATATCTATAATATATAAAGAACTCTTACAACTCACTAATAGAAAGATAAAATAACTGAATTTAAAATTTGGCAATACATCTGAAGACGTTTTTCCAGAAAAGATATAAAAGTGGCCAACAAGAATATAAATAAACAGTCGAGATTATTAACCATCAGGGAAATGAAAATCAAACTCACAATGAGATAACCACTTCACTTATCCTTAATGGCTGTAATAAAAAAGACAGAGTATCATGTTTTGCTGAGGATGTAGTGAAATGGCAACACCATAAATTGCTGGTTAGAATGCAAAATGGTGCAGTTATTTTGGAAAATACTCTGGCAGTTTCTCATTACATTAAACATAGAGCAATTAGGAATTGCACTTCTAAATATACACTCAAAAGAGATGAAAATGTAGAGCCACACACACACAAATATACACACATGCAATAGACTATTATTCAGCAATAAAAAGGAATGAAGTACTGATACATGTTACAACATGGATAAACCTCGAAAAGGTGCTAAGAGAAAGAAGCCAGTCACAAAAGACCACATATTCTATAACTCTGCTTTTTTGAAATGTTCAGAACATCAAATCTACAGAGACAGAAAGTAGATTAGTGCTTGCCTAAGGCTGGAGGATTGAGGGGAAATTTAGAATAACTCAATGGGCATGCAGGTTTGTTTTTGGGTGATGAAAATGTTCAAGAAGTATTTCTGGCAGCAGTCACACAAGTTTGAAAAACATCTCAATAAAGAAGCTGTATAAAATTTTAAGAATTTATAATGTTGTACTCCAGGTGTCAGTTACATTTATTCTGTCTCTCATCTCTATCTCTATTTATATTTTTCTCTCTGGATACCTTGTGTAGCCTGAGAGCTAATTTCTGGAACTGTAATGTACATCTTTGATATCTATCTTTGTTGTTTAGCAGTTTTCTTCCTAAAATTTACTTTTCCTTAATCTATTGATTTTACATTTTTATATTCCTTTTTTTTAAATTAAAATTATCCTCTTGTTTTATTGAAATTGTATCTCCTTAATGCTCTCTGGGATTTTAAAAATCAAATCCCTCATTTTCTTTGTTCTTCAAGTTATCTTTTTTCCTTGTTTATTGTTTGTATGTTTGTTGTGTGTGTGTGTGTGTGTGTGTGTGTGTGTGTGTGTATTTTAGTTGAGATATCCTAGGCTTTGTCTTCCATGCTACAATTTTCTTCAAATAACAGGCAAGCAAGAGGAAGTCTTTTCCCTTGACAGTCTTATCATTGGTGGGTTATTTTTAGGATGATCATGTGTGTATCTCTCTTTTATGCTGGGGCATTTGTGCTAAAGGGAATAAGATTTTATTCTGGAATCCAGTTCCCACATTACATTATCTCCTCCAGTCTCTGCAAAGAGATTATTGCTCAATTTCTTCAGATGACTTTTTTTTTTTTTTTTGGTGGAGTCACTGGTGGAAAATTTCATTGTACTTTGAGTACAGCCATGGGATAAGGATAGCAGAAGACTGCTACATATGCTAATTTTCAAATATACCTCAGTTTAAGTCTCATTTAATATTCCAACCACAGTTGGCCCAATCTGCTCTGAGAACAGTCTCTCTCTAAAACTATGCAGGGTAGATTTTATTCCTCCTTCCTTAAATCCCATCCACACATGCTCTGAAAAGCATATGATCTGTTTCATCTAACAGCATTTTTGCAACATCTTTAAGTCTTCAAAAATGTCTTTCAGTCTTTCCTCCATTGATATCTCTCATTGTATCTTTTGTTTCTGTGAATTTAAACATTACTGGATTTTCAAAAAGGAATTTGGGATTTCAGAAAATCATGGACACAGTATGTGTGTCCTCTTCATAATGTTAATTCACAGGTTTCTTGATTTTTTTTTTCATTTTGAAGAAGTGAATTGTTATTATGGTCTAATAAAATTTATTTTAAAATGCTTACTTTATGAGACTGAGAATTTTTATGTTATTCTGGCCCAAATTAGAAATTGTCTTAATGTAAAGCTCAGAGTTATACATGTCACAAGAAAGAAATTAAGTTAGGGTAGAGAATTGTATATATAAATGTTGCTCTGTAGATAGCAATCAAACAATATGACTGACATAGAAATTTAGAAACATTTATTGAGAAAAATTTGCCATGACTTGGCCTTAATCAGTACTTTAAAAGTGATATCTGAACAAGAAAATTACTATACTTGGGTTAACATTTTTATAATTAAAACTGCCTTTAAGAAAGCATTTTAATGGAGATGAGCCAACCCTTTTTTCAAACATTTCTTTCCCTATGGAATTCCTACAGAAAACAAGAACCTTTAAAACAACAATTAAGGCAATATCAATTGTGGACTAAAAGAGAACCGGGTGCCTGTTACGTGTTTGCTGTCATCATAATTGTGCTCAATAAATATTAAATACCAAAGATTTTCACTGAATAACTGAATCAGCAAATTGACCAAATTTTCTCCTGAAAAACATTCAGAAACAGTCTGTCCAATATAAGCATCCAGGTCATATGGGACTTTTTTGCCAGTGTATATAGGATCTTTTGAAAAATCCTTAGTGCCATAGTGAAATAAAAAATAAACACAAAAGATAGCCTATCATTTATTTTGAAATGATTGCACAGTAGTTTCACATAAAATAAGGCATTCATACTGTTGTATAAATTTGCTGACATCTTATAAAATTACATTACTAATTATGGAAATAATTAATTTGGCCTCTCAGTCTGTAATATAAATATCATAACATTAAAAAATTCCTAAGTGTGTAGAGAGGAGAATTAAATTTTTGGTAGCAATATGAAAAATTATGATATAATTTATAGTCTATAGCTCACTATCATACAGTACATTAGAACTGTTTTTTTTTAAATAAGAAAATCTAGAGGTATAGTAAGATAATGTCACACTCAAAGCTTTTTGTTTGTTTTTGTAGTTGTTTTAAAACTAAACATGCATTTAACTTTATTGAAAAGAGATTTTTCAAAGTTATTTGGTTATGGAAACCCTTATAGAAAGAAACCACTAAGATATAATATGGAAATGGAATCTCACATTTTATACCATGAGCAACAATAGTTTAAAGGAACAAGTGTCCCCTTCCAATGTAATGTATTTTTTTATTGTGGTAAAATACATATAAAATTTTCCATTAGTAACATTTAGTACATTCATAATATTGGTCAACCATCACCATATCTAGTTCCAGACCACTTTCATTAAGCAGTCAGTCATTCCCCATTCCCTCCGCCACCAAGCCTAGGAAACGGTTAATCTGTGCTCTCTCTATGGATTTGCCTATTCTGGATATTTAATATTGCATTAGCTCAAGTCTTCTGAAAGGCAAGAAAAAAGTGAGATTAGATTGCAATAGATATGTCAAAGGAAATTCCTCTGAAGGTGGGGAGGTGGGACAGGAGACAAGGAGAGCCACTGGACTGAGATGCAGTTCTGAACCTTGTGAAGGAGAGAGGAAACAAAGAAGGGTTACATAGGCAGAGGCCAGACTACAGTGAAGTTAATGGAAAATTTTGACTAGGTTGCTGAGGAGTCCTTAAACCAAAGTTACCTATCAGAGGAGAGCTGCCTCTGGCAGGACTGGGCTACATTACTACGTCTTTTTGTAATTCCAGTGGAAAAGAAACACCAAGGGTTATAGTTAATATTTTATGGAAGCTGAAAAAGAAATTCGGTTAAATTACTTCCCTAATATTATCCAAAATATTTAAATAAGACTGATCTACAACCAGTGCTCCTGACCACAAAAAAGCAGGATATTATAGAAAATTCTTTAAAGCTAGCCTTCAACAGCCAGGAATAACATGTGTCCTTTATTCATATTAATGGAAGCAAACAGGCTAAACAATGCATCTTTCACATCAGATGATACTATTTTTAACATATGAGAAATTGTAAAAGTAGGAATAAGTTGAGCATTTAAATCAAACATAATAAGTATCTCTATAAATAAAAGGGTAAGGTATATTTAATGTAATAGTATTTGCTGAGGGTTAACACGTTTCCTGAAGAAATGAGAAAGCTGTTGGTATGATGATTAAAGTCTGTTTTTCAACATTTTATTGTCTAAAATATTCAGGAGATACAGTTTTACTGTGTGTCTAAAACTCTTACAGTATTTTAAGAACATAAACAGTTGTTTGGACAATCTTGATTTCTGAGGGGAGAGTTTTCATTCCATGATGAAAAGTGTACCTACATCCCTTGCATACATGCTACCAAATGGCTTTCTATAATTTTTTTTAAGGGGAAGGGGATATTTGACTACATTAAGTAAATTAAATTCTTTTGTTGTTGATATTTTTATTTGTTTTCCCGAAATATGCACTCTTGTATTAATGCCCTTTCTATTGTATTTAATCACTTCTAAAATGCACATTTATTCACATTTTAATATATGTGAAATCAGAAAGTATTTTTATTGAATGATATCTTAGATGTGATAAAATAGAATAGTATCCTTGTGAAGAAAAACACTAAAGAGGTTTGCTTAGATCAAGATACTTTTCTCATCACATGTGGATTATAATTTTTAGGATCCTGGTGAAGAATTAATCACAGAGATGCTTTCTCAAATTTAGCAATGTGTCTAAAGGTATCATATAAATGCTATTTTACTTTAGATTTCACCATATTTTCCTAGTGGGGTGGATAAGGGCTAAGTTTCTAAAGATAACAATCTATCCTAAAAGTTCTTTGAATCCTTTACCTCCTTTACCTGAAAAATATTTGAAGATTTAAACACTTGATGGAGTATATATTTCCAAAAAGACAAAATGAATTGTATCCTATTTTTTTCTTTTAACAAAAAGTAACAATGTAAACTTTGTCATTTTTAGTAACACTATTCCTGTATGATTATAAAAATAAAATTATTATTTTAAAATTTTATTTTTATAAAATTCTACATTATACATAATAAAACCATTTTGAATTGGGATTAATTTGTCAAAAGTCATTTTGACTGATACATCTCAATTTGACTATCTGATCTATCAAGTAAGTGGCATAAATCATTGTGAAAATGAGTGGGTTTGACATATCTATCAAATCTTTGTAATGGAAAGTGGAAAAGAGTGTCTGCTTTAAGAGAAGCTTGTTCATCAAATGTGTCCTTACTTAACTCACATCTTCTAACTTCAACTGTGTTCCAGAAAAAAATTTTAAAGAAATCACTAAAGTTTTGAAAATTTTGAAAGCTTATGCTTTTATTGCATGTTCTTTTATGTTACTAATGATAAACTCTGAAAGTGAAATAGTAAATCAGTGATAGAGGAAATAAAGATCTATTAAAGCAAGGATTCTTCCCCAATTTGCAACACTAAAATTCATATGCTTCCTGTTGGTTTTTTGGAGATTAACTTTCTTGGCTCATTTACCAACAAGGAAAAATATGTTAACTTTGATGTAAACTAAGTTTTCCCACGGAATAGAGGTCATAATTTTTTCATTTTTAAAATTTTATTTTTGTTTCTCCGGAGTTAGTTCTCATTTAGAAAGGTCTCCAATGTCTGCCTCCTAAATGGGTTAAAATATTAAATACTGTCATTCAAAAAAAAAAAAAAAAAAAGTATTCTTCGTTCTATTTCTCTGAGACACCAAGATGGCACCTAGAGAGAATGATGTAAAAATTTAAAATAAAAAAAGTATTATTTTCTAGATTATCACATTTTTAGGGGATTGTAAGTGGATAATGCAGGCTATCCCAAGAGCATACTACATACATTTTTCCTATTTTTTTATTGAGGTATAGTTGACATACAATATTATATTAGTTTCAGGTATGTGATATAACAATTTGCTATTTGTAGATATTGCAAAATGATCACTGCAATAAGTCTAGTTAATATACATTAACAGACATAGTTACAGATTTTTTTCTCCTTGTGATGAAAAGTTTTAAGATCTACTCTTCTGGCAACTTTCAAATATGCAATACAGTTTTATTAACTATAGTCACCATGCTGTGTCTTGCATTCCCCTGACTTACTTAAAATAACTGGAAGTTTTCACCTTTTGACTTTCTTCTCCCATTCCTCTTACCCACAGCCTTCAACCCCCTGCATCTGGCAATCACCAATCAGTCATCTGTATCTATGAGCTTATATTTTTTGGGTTTTTTTTTTTTTTTAGACTCCTTATATAAGCAAGTCATATGGTATTTTGTCTTTGTCTTATTTATTTCACTCAGCATAACCCCCTCAGTTCCTTCCATGTTGTTCACAAATGGCAAGATTTTGTTCTTTTTTAATGGATGAATACTATTACATTATATATATATATATATATATATATATATATCTTCTTCATCCTTATATATATGTATGTTCCATCTTCTTTGTCCATTCATCTATTGATTGATACTTAGGTTGTTTCCATATCTTGGCTATTTTAAGTAGTTCTGTAATGAACACTGCAGTGTATACATCTTTTCAAATTAGTGTTTTCATTGGATAAATACCCAGAAGAGGAATTAATGGATCATATCATAGTTCTATTTTTAATTTTTTAAAAAACTCCATAATGTTTTCCATAGTTACTATATCAATTTATATTCCAATTAGCAGAACTCAAGAACTCTCTTTTCTCTACATCCTAGGTCAGGGGTCCTCAGTACCAGTGCACAGCCTGTTAGGAACCAGGGCATACAGCAGGAGGTGAGTGGCAGGTGAGCAAGGGAAGCTTCATCTGCCACTCCCCATCAATCCCCATGGCTTGCATTACTTCCTGAACCATCCCCCCTGCACCCTGTCCGTGGAAAAATTTTCCACAAAACCAGTCCCTGGTGCCAAAAAGTTTGGGGACCGCTGTCCTAGGCAACACTTGTTTTTTCTTGTCTTTTTGATAATAGCCATTCTAACAGGTGTGAAGTGATATCTCATTGTGGCTTTGATTTGCACTTCCCTGATGATTAGGAATGTTAAGCATCTTTTCATGTACCTGTTGTCCATCTGTCTTCTTTGGAAAAATGTCTAATCATATCCTCTGCCTATTTTCAAATCACATTTTTTGGTTTTCTGGCGTTGAGTCATAAGAATGATTTATATATTTTGGATACTAACCCCTTATCAGATGTATGATTTGCAAATATTTTCTCTCATTCAGAAGGTTGTCTTTTCATTTTGTTGATGGTGTCCTTTGCTGTGCAAAAACGTTTAGTTTACGGTAGTCCCAGTTTTTGAATTTTGCTTTTGTTCCCTTTACTTTTGGTGTCAAATGCAAAAAATCATCACCATCACCACCTATGTTTTCTTTTAGCAGTTTTATGGTTTCAGGCCTTACAATCAAGTCCTTAATCTATTTTGAGTCAATGTTTGTGTATGTTGTATGATAGTGGTCCAGTTTTATTCTTTTGTATATGGCTGTGTAGTTTTCCCAGAGCCATTTATTGAAGAGAGTGTCCTTTTCCCATGTATATTCTTGGCTCCTATGTAGTAAACTGATTAACCATATATGCATGGGTTTATCTCTGGGCTCTTTATTCTGTTCCATTTATCTATGTGTCTGTTATTATGCCATTATCATACTATTTTGATTACTATAACTTTGTAATGTAGTATGGAATCAGAGAGTATGATGCCTCCAGCTTTGTTCTTTCTCAAGATTGTTTGTCTATTTGGGGTATTTTGTGGTTCCATACACATTTTAGGATTTTTTTCCAGTTCCATGAAAAATGCCATTGGAATTTTCATAGTGATGGCATTGAATCGCTTTTGGTAGTATGGACATTTTAACAATATTCATTCTTTCAGTCCATGAGTACAAATTATCTTTTCATTTACTTGTGTCTTTTTCAATTTCTTTCATGATCATCTTATAGTTTTCAGGGCACAGGTCTTTTACCTCTTTGAATAATTTTATTCATAAGTATTTTATTCTCTTTATGCAGTTATAAATAGATTTTTCAAGATCTCTCTTTCAGATATTTTTTTATTAGTGTATAGAAATGCAATAGATTTCTATATATTGATTTATATCCTGCAACTTTACTGAACTTATTAGTTCTAACACTTTTTGGGTGGACTCTTTAGGGTTTTCTATATATAGTATGATCTCTTCTGCAAATAGAGTTTTACTTCTTTCCAATTTGAATGCCTTTTATTTCTTTGTCTTACCTAACTACTCTGGCTAGGACTTCCAATACTATGCTGAATAAAAGTGGTGAGAGTGGGCCCTGGCCTTGCTACTGATCTTAGAGGAAAAGCTTTAAGATTTTCACCACTAAGTATTATGTTAGCTGGGGGCTTGTCATACATGGTCTTTATTATACTGAGGTACATTTCCTTCTTACCTACTTTGTTGAGTAATTTTATCATAAATGGATGTTGAATTCTGTCAAATGCTTTTTTTCTTTTGCATTTATTGAGATGATCATATGACTTTTATCCTTCATTTAGTTAATGAATTGTGGATGTCAAACCATTCTTGCATCCCAGGATAAATCCTTAGTGCTCATGGTATATGACCTTTTAATGCATCATTGAGTTCAGTTTGCTAATATTTTGTTGAGGATTTTTGCATCTATGTTCATCAGGGATATTGGCCTATGGTTTTCTTTTCTTTCTTCTTCTTCTGTTTGTTTCTTTCTTTCTTTGTTTCTTTCTTTCTTTCTTTCCTTGTTTTTTTATTTTGTGGTGTCTTGTTTTGGTATCAGGGTAATTCTGGCCTTGTAAAATGAGTTTGGAGGTTTCCTTCCTTTTCCACTTTTGTGGAAGAATTTGTATTAATTCCTTTTTAAATTTTTTAATATTAATTGATTTATTTTTGGCTGTGTCAGGTCTTAGTTGCAGCACACAGAATCTTTTGCTGCAGCTCACAGCCTTTTCATTGTGGCACACAGGTTTCTCTCTAGTTGTGGTTCATGGGCTCCAGAGCACACGGGCTCAGTAGTTGTGGCACATGGGCTCTCTAGCTGTGGTGTGTGGGTGCAGTATTTGGCGGTGCCCAGCTTAGTTGCCCTGCAGCATGTGGGATCTTAGTTTCCTGACCAGGTATCGAACCCACATCCCCTGCATTGGAAGGTGGATTCTTAACCACTGGACTACCAGGGAAGTTGCCATATTAATTCTTTGAATGTTTGGTAGAATTTACCTGTGAAGTTGTCCAGTCCTGAACATATGTCTTGGGGGCAGTTTTTACTTACTGATTCAATCTCCTTACTAGTAATTAGTCTGTTCAGATTTTCTATTTCTTCATGATTCACTCTTAGAAGGCTGTATGTTTCTAGGAATTTATCCATTTCTTATGGATAAATGTCCATAAGAAATGTCCAATTATCCTTTTGTTATATATTGTCCAATTTGTTGGCATATACTTGATTATAGGATTCACGTATGATCCTTTGTATTTCTATGGTATCAGTTGTAACATCTCCTCTTTCATATCTGATATTATTTATTTGAACCCTCTATTTTCCTTGTGAGTATAGCTAAATGTTTATCAATTTTGTTTGTCTTTTCGAAGAACCAGCTCTTGGTTTCATTGGTGTTTCCTATTGTCTCTATTTCACTTATTTCTGCTCTGATCTTTGTTAATTCTTTTCTTCTACTAATTTTGGTCTTTGTTGGTTCTTTTTTATTTTCTTGAGTTGTAAAGATAGGTTTTTTATTTGAGCTTGTTTTTGTTTCTTGAGGTAGACATTTATTGTTATGTACTTCTCTTAGAACTGCTTTTGCAGTACACATTTTGGTATGTTGTATTTCCATTTTCATTTGTCTCAGTGTATTTTTTATTTCACTTTTGAGTTCTTTGTTGACCCATTGGTTGTTCAGTAGCATGCTCTTTAGTTTCCACATACTTGTGAATTTTCCAGTTTCTTCTTGTAATTGATTTCTAGTTTTATGTCATTGTGGTTAAAAATACTTTATATGATTTCAATGTTCTTAGATTCGTAAAGACTTGTTTTGTGACCTAACATATGATGTATTCTGGAGAATGTTTCACGTGCACTTGAAAAGATTGTATAGTCTAGTCTAATGTGTCATTTAATGTTTTCTTAATGATTTTCTCTCTGGATGATCTAGACATTGATGTAAGTGGGGTATTAAAGTCCCCTATTATTATTGTGCTGCCATCAATTTCTCTATTTAGGTCTATTAATATTTGTGCTATGTATTTGGCTGCCCCTATGCTGGGTGCGTAAGTATTTACAGATGTTATATCATCTTGTTGGATTGATCATTTTCATTATGTAAAACGCTTCTTTATCTTTTGTTATAGTCTTTATTTTAAAGTCTATTTTGTCTAAGTGAGCCTAGGTAGCTATACCTCAGCCTTCTTTTGGTTTCCATTTGCATGGAATATATTTTTCCATCTCTTTACTTTCAGTCTGTGTGTGCTTACATCTGAAGTGAGCCTCTTTGTACACAATATACAGGTGTGTCTCTTTTTTTTAAATTCATTCAGCCATTCTATGTATTTTGATTTGAGAATTTATTCCATTTATATTTAAAGTAAGTATTGAAAGATATGTACTTATTGCTATTCTGTTACTTGTTTTCTGGCTGTTTTATAGTTCCTCTGTTCCCTTTTTCTTCTCTTACTTTCTTCCTTTGTGGTTTGATGACTTTCCTTAATGGTATGCTTAGATTCATTTCTGATTATCTTTTATGTATCTACTATAAAATTTTGCTTTGTGATTACCATATAACAACTTATATTTATAACAGTCTATTTTAAGTTGGTAGCAACTTAAGTTTGAACACATTCTAAAATTTTACATTTTTACTATCTCCCCACATACGTTTTATGTTTTTGATGTCACATTTTACATCTTTTTATTCTTTGTATTCTTAACTTATTATTGTAGCTACAGTTATTTTTACTATTTTGTCTTTTTTACCTTTATACTAGCTTTATAAGTAATTATTCTTCTGTCTTTATATATATATTTCCTTTTACCAGTGATATTTATATTTTCATATGTTTTCTTATACTAATTAGTGCCCTTTCTTTTCAGCTTAAAAAGCTCTATTAACATTCTTGTAAGGCCAATTTAATGGTGATGAACTCCTTTAGTTTTTGATTGTATGAAAAACTCTGTCTCTTCCTCAATTCTGAATGATACCATTGTTAAATACTATATTCTTGGTTGGAAGTTTTTTTCAATCAGCACTTTGAATATATTGTGCCACTCCCTTCAGGCCTGGAAGTTTTTTTGCTGAATAATCTGCTAATAGTTTTATGGGTGTTCCCTTGTACATAGTAAGTTTTGTTTCTCTTGTCACTCTTTAGATTCTCTCCTTGTCTTCAACATTTTTCATTTTAATTATAATGTGTCTTGGTGTGGATCTTTTTGGATTCCTCTTTGTTTTAACTCTCTGAACTTATTGGGTCTGGATGTCTGTTTCCTTCCCCAGGTAAGGGAAATTTCCAGTCATTATTTCTTCAAATAAATTTTCTACTTCTTTCCCACTCTCTTCTCAATCTGGGACTCATAATGCATGTTAGTCTGCTTGATATTGTCCCATAAGTCCCTTAAGTATCTTCACTTTTTAAAATTCTTTTTTTCTTTTTACTCCTCTTATTGTGTAAGTTCCTCTGCCCTGTTTTTGAGTTCACTGATCCTTTCTTGGTTTCATCTAGTCTCTTGTTGAATCTCTCTAGTGCATTTGTTAGTTTTGTTACTGTGTTCTTCAGCTCCATGGCTTTTGTTTGGAACTTTCTTGTATTTTTAAATTCTTTTTTCAAGTTCTCATTGTGTTTATTCACTCTTCTCCTGAGTTCAGTGAGCATCTTTATGACTACTACTTTAAACTATTTATTAGTTGAATCACTTGTCCATGCTTTGTTAAGGTTCTTTTTTTAGTTTTTTTTTTTTTTTTAGGTCTTAACTTGTTCTTTCATTTGATACAAATCCATGCTTTGTTAAGGTTCTTTTTTTTGTTTTTTTTTTTTTTAGGTCTTAACTTGTTCTTTCATTTGATACATATTCCTCTGTTTCTTCACTTTCCTTGACTCTCCGTGTTGGTTTCAATGCATTAGACAAAAGAGCCACCTCTCCCAATCTTAAAGGCTTGGTCTTGTTTAGTAGATGAAACATGTATTTCAACCCTGCCCTGGGTATTAATTGTCTCTCAAACATTTACAATTTTCCATATATCCAATTTTATTTTTAATAGCTCCCAGGACCTCAGGGCGTGTCAAGACTATTCAGTGTCCAAAGGGGAGGTTCTTGGTCAGAATCTAGATTCAGGCTGATTGGGAGCCACACCCTCAGGCAGCAGCTTTTAAAGAATATAAATAAGTACAGTCCTGTGGGACCACAAGTGTAAACCTTTCTGGACCCCAGAACCAGGTGATCAGGTGGTGTTCCCTAGGCAGCAGTCACAAAAATTTAGGGCTCCAGATGAGTGTTTAAGGTTGGTCCTTTCTGGGAGACACAGGTGAACTGTAGTATGGTAGAGAGTGAGTACAAAGATAGCATCCCCCAGCCTACATTCTCTGAGAGCACGTTTGTAAACTCTAGATATTTACCATACAAGAAGCCTACCGCTAAAGCTGAAACTCCAGAAGCCCTCTTTCACAAAAGGCTGGGGATGTGTTTCAGTTTGATGTCTGTGCTGTGGCCTGTGAGTAGTAGGCTGCTGAGAACTTTCTCTCTAGTTAGTCATGTGGCACCCAGCAATGCAAGCCCCTCTGGCCACCAGACCAGACGATCAAGTGTTATCCCCTGTGTGGCAACCACAAAAACCAGGGTACCAGACATAAAAAATGGGGCACCAAATACGTATAAGGCCGCCCTTCTGAGAGATGTTGGCTCTCTGGAACATAATAGAAGAAGAGTGTGAAAATAGTGCTTATCCTCCCCGGTCTCAGGAAAGGTTTATAGTCAGCCCTTAGATTCTGTTTAATTAGAAGCCAGCCCCTTAGGCTGCCCTATGATTAGAATCTAAAAGAACTCTTTAATAGAAAGATGAACTTTTGGTTCCATTGTCTCTTGCTTTGCCTTGGGGTAGTAGCTGTTTAAGAACTTTTTATCCTTTGGTTACAATCTTGTGGGACCCACAAGCATAAGCTCCACTGAATACCAGAGCCAGTCAATGTAGATATTTCCCCTAGCAGCAGATGCAAAAATCAGGGTACCAGACAAAGGTATAAGATCCTTTCTGGAAGATATCAGCAAGGTGGAATGAGGCAAGGGAGAGCACAAAGATTGTATCCACCAGCCTCCATTCTCTGAGAGCACCTCTGCAGGTCCCTATAAAAGTGCCAAACCAAAAGCCTGCTCCTCATGTCAAAGCTTCTGGACAAGGTAATGTACTTCTTTCTCAGAAGAATGGGGGTGTTTTCAGTCTGCTTTATGTGCGGTGTCTTGGGAGCGGTAGTCTCCCAACAACTGACTCTCTTATTGTTACCATCCCATGAGACCCAGGAACGCAAGCCCCACTGGTGTCCAGTTCCAGTTGATCAAAGGGTGTCTCCTGGGTGGTAGCAAAAACTGAGTCACCAAGAGTAAAAACTGGGGCAGCAAACATGTATGGAAGCCTCTTTCTGGAATAAACTTGAGCTCTGAAGTGTGGCAGGGAGTAAACATAAAGATGGCACCTACCAGCTGAAGCAAAGCAGAAATGAAGTCCAAAGATGGCACCTCCTGAAAAAAGAAAAAAATAGAAAAGAAAAAGTAAAAGAAGAAAAGAGTGGTACTTCCCTGGTGGCGCAGTGGTTAAGAATCCACCTGCCAATGCAGGGGACACAGATTCGAGCCCTGGTCCAGGAAGATCCAACATGCCGTGGAGCAACTAAACCTGTGCACCACAACTACTAAGTCTGCACTCTAGAGCCTGCAAGCCACAACTACTGAACCCACGTGCCACAACTACTGAATCCTGCACGCCTAGAGCCCATGTTCTGAAACAAGAGAAGCCACCACAATGAGAAGCCTAATGCACCACAATGAAGAGTAGCCCCCACTCACCGCAACTAGAGAAACCCCACATGCAGCAACAAAGACCCAACACAGCCAAAAATAAATATAATAAAATAAATAAATTTATTAAAAAATATAAAGAAGAAAGAAGAAAAAAAGAAAAGGGAGAAAAAAAGATGACATTCACCAGCTTTAGCAAGGCAGTGGGAGAACATAGAAGATTGTGCCTGCTGGCTGAAGCAGAAAGGTGGCCTCCACTGAAAAGAACAAAAGCTGGTGCACACTAGTTTTAGCAAGGTAGAGGGAGAGCAGAAAGATGGCACTCACCAACATCCATTCCCAGAGAGTACCCCAGGAGGCCCCTGCCCCTCAGACCACACTTTAAAAGTAAGAAATGAGCCCCTTTCACATAAAGCCTGGGTGCTTTCCAAAAGGCTGCTTCTGTACTGGCATTGGGGCAGATGAGTCTGCAGAGGAGCCCTTTAAAAATGGTTCTTCAGTTCATCACAGCCCCATGGGTCTCCTGGGCACAAGACAGAGCTCCAAAGACGATGTTTGGGGAGCTTGTCTCTCAGGTGCCAATCTTAAGAGTTGAGGTGCCTGACGTGGGTACAATTTTTTCCTCAGAGAGAAGCTCCAGGTTTTGAGTTCCCTGCTGATTGTGGGTTGCCCACTATGCAAGGTGTGGGTTTTAAGGCAGAATTCTGTCTCAGCCTAGCATGTCTGCTTTTATGTGGTTTCCTTCTCATTTGCCCAGTATGAAGGAATTGCTCTGCCAGTTCTTGGGTTGTTGTTTTTTTTTTAGTTCTTAGGTTTTTTGTTTTTTCCAGGGGAAATCATTCCATAAATAGCTGTAAATTCAGTGAGTCTATGGGAGGAGCTGAGTTCAGGAGCTTTCTACATCACCATTTTGAACTGGAACTCTATATACATTTCTGTAATGAATAATGATAAATGCTGATAATTTTCCTTGAGCCTCAGAGTAAGCAGAGAGAGATTCTAATCTCTTTGACAACCTGAAACATTGAGCTAAGAAAAGTGCTTACAGTAAAATGCAGCTTTATTATTATAAGTAGAATAAAAGTTTTTAAAATTGCAATAATAGTATTACAGGTTTATCTTCTACTTCTTAAAACTTAGTTCCAAATGGGCCATTTTCAATGGAAATTTATATTCATTTATTATTTTATTACCAAGGCTTTAAATATTTTGTTTAGGAAAAAATATTTAAATTTGATTAAATAACAATATTCATTTAATGCTTAAATTTTTTCCATTCTTCCCCTTAAAAAGTTGAGGGAAATATTTCATATCAGTCACATACTCAGAAATTATTTAGAATAATAAAATATGCCACAGAATAACTTCTCTCCTCTCCACTATTTGTCATTTGTGCATTTGTACAATGATAACAGAGGTCATCTGTATGTTATTGGGGACATTGAGAACAGTTTTTGTAAAACAAAATTTATTCTAAAACACAAATTCAGATACTTCTGTTAGTAAGTGAAGGCATTTATTATAATGCATGTATACATTTATTTATCAAAAGCAGAAAAGGATAATCCAGATCCAAAATGTATTCATTGAAATATATAAATTAAAAGTTTATTTGTCTGTTAAGTTTCCTATTCTCTGGAAATACCAACAAAATTATTCAGAAAAGATGAAATAATCAAATAAAATATAAATAGTAGGTATGTTTCTCAACTATTCCGATAAAGTATGCAGGCACATATACACAAGGGACACATGATTTTTAATCAGAAGTGATAGGTAAAAGTTGGCATTGCCAGAAGCAAAATGCATTTGAAAGCTATGGTTATGCTGTGTAAAAGAAAAGAAAACCAATTTTAAACATGAAGCTGTTAGCATAAGCTTATCTTCCACTAGGGCTTCAACTCTATTATTTTTAACTGAATTTCTATTGCAAAAATAAATAAATAAGTAATTTATAATATGCTCCTAATAGTGGTTTGGGATAAAATATAAATTCAAGGGCTCAAAGTCAACAAACCTCTAAAAATATTACCATATATAGGACTAAATAAGGTCCTATATATAGGACTTAGTCTGAATATTTATAAAAAAAAGAGACAAGATTAGACAGAGTGGGGGCTGAAGAGGGAGAAAAGTACATAGAGATAGGTAGATAGAGAGAAAATGAGAGTAGAAAGAGAGGGAGAGAGTGGGAGAGAGGGAGAGAAAGACAGAGAAAGGGAAAGTATTTGATGAATACTATTTCTGAACATTGGGCAATTTTATAAATACAAGTTTATAAATAGTTTAATATTTAACTAGCTTAGAATTAAGACAGACACATTGAAATGTAAGATGGAAAATAACCAAACAAAAACCAATAAACTGCAGAAACAAAATTGATAAAAAAATAGACTTATTTTGGGATTTAAAAATCATTTTCAGGGCTTCCCTGGTGGCGCAGTGGTTGAGAGTCCGCCTGCCGGTGCAGGGGACACGGGTTCATGGCCCGGTCCGGGAGGATCCCACAGGCCGCAGAGTGGTTGGGCCCGTGAGCCGTGGCCGCTGGACCTGCACGTCCGGGGCCTGTGCTCCGCAACGGGAGAGGCCTCAGCAGTGAGAGGCCCGCGTACCGCAAAAAAAAAAAA
>NW_020172366.1:38303-38840 GCF_003031525.2 Neophocaena asiaeorientalis asiaeorientalis
AAAAAAAAAAAAAAAAAAAAAATTAATTTTCAATGAGGCAAGATTATTAAAAAATCAACTGCTCATCAAATGTAAATGTGCTGTAGAAAAGTGACTTCTAACCTAAAATTATACTTACAGTTATAAATTCCTTAGCTTCAGAGTCATTCACAAATCTATACCTTATAGTCATTCAATATGTACCTGTTGGGGAGGAAGACATTTTCCTATACCCTTCTAGGTTCTTCTGGCTGGTCAAAGAATTTAATTGATATGAGACAGATTAACAGGAGAAAATAAAACTAAAGCTTAATAACATGTATACATGAGAGGGACCATGGAGAACTGAGTAACTGTCTAAAATGGCTGAAATCCTCACCTTAAATACCATCTTCAGCTAAAGACAAAAGAGGATAGTGGTTTGAGACTTCAATGGAGAGGAAGGCAATTGCCATGGAGATAGAAATGCAAAAGTTTGGTAAACAAATGTTTGTTGGACCATGCAGAGATAATAGGACAAAGAGAGGATTTTTTTTTTTTTTTTTTTTTTTTTTTTGG
>NW_020172366.1:39150-267141 GCF_003031525.2 Neophocaena asiaeorientalis asiaeorientalis
TTTTTTTTTTTTTTTGCGGTACACGGGCCTCTCACTGTTGTGGCCTCTCCTGTTGCGGAGCACAGGCTCTGGACAAGCAGTCTCAGCAGCCATGGCTCACGCGCCCAGCCGCTCCACGGCATGTGGGATCTTCCCTGATCAGGGCACGAACCCGTGTCCCCTGTATAGGCAGGCAGACTCTCAACCACTGCACCACCAGGGAAGCCCAAAAGAGAGGAATTTTAACAACAGACTTTGTTCCCTCTCTGTCCATACTATAGCTATCTATGGTGGTAGCTCCCTTCCTGGAACAAATCCTCTAACTGCATTCTTTAAGCAATGAGGAGGAAGGTCAAAGTTTCTTGTGAGTCTTTTGGAGCTTGATTGTTTTCAGTTCAAAATAATCTGCATGCCAAAGAGACATTTTGGGGTGGCAAGTTTTCCTCCTCTACATATGCAATATAAGCTGTTTGTTTTTACTGCTATCACCATGAAAGTTTATGGTATAGATTGGTAGATCTCAGAGGGCAGCACTAAAACCTTTAAATTTTTTCATGTACTGTTACCTAACATAGTATTATAAATAATTATATCTATCAATGCCTTAACATTATAATAAATTATTACATTACAGATAAACTGTTATGAATCAACATTAACTTTTGAGGATGTATATTTCTTTACAAAAAAGAATTAATAAGTTGAATTTTAAAATGGAAGTGAAACTGCACAACTCAGATTGGGACTTGAACCCACCAGCCAGCACTCGAACCCAGCCAAACCCCATAATGGGACTTGAACCCACTGTCCTTTAATTGAGATCACATACCTGGTGTCAGTACTTAATGAAGCTTAGGTTCTTTATGTCTCATCACAGAAAGAATTCAGTGAGAGACAAAATGATAGGTAAGAAGTGGATTTATTTAGAGAGATACACATTCCATAGACAGAATGCAGTTCGTCTCAAAAGGTGAGAATGGCCCTGGGAGAAACACACTCCACATACAGAGTGTGGGCCATCTCAGAAGGTGAGAGACCCCAAAATATGGGGTGGTTAGTTTTTATGGGCCGGGTAATTTCATAGGCTAATGAGTGGGAGGATTATTCCAACTATTTTGGAGAAGGGGCAGAGATTTCTAGGAATTGGGCCACTGCCCACTTTTTGGCCTTTTATGGTCAGCTTCGGAACAGCCATGGCACTAGTGGGTATGTCATTTAGCATGCTAATGCATTACAATGAGCATATAATGAGGCTCAAGGTCTGCTGGAAGTTGATTCTTCTGCTATCTTGGTTCTAACCAGTTTATGTCATATCCTTAAGTGCTATGTCATTCTTTTAGAGATTGTGCCTTGCTCCCTTCCCTCCTGTTTCAGAAGGAGCACAGGAGAATGAAGTACATAGTGTTAACAGATTCCCACCTTCTGTAGAGAGAATCAGTAGATAATGTCTATAGCTAATACATTAAAAATAGTGGGTGATATAAACATAATTCAGAAGTTTGGCTCAGCAGGAATAGATGAAAATACTTTTCTACAGAGTGAATCTGAAGTTGAGGAAGAGTGGAAGTGAGGACTGCCACATTTAACTAAAGGCATTTTAATATTTAGTTTTAGCGATTGCACACATTTCTTTGTTGCAAAATATAACTTTATAAAATAAACAAGCAAACCGGCAAATTAACTAAAACATAGAAGGTATTGCAATACAGTTCTGGGAGATATAGAAATAAGCACATCTTATGTTGCTGTGAACTAAAATCTAGTGAGATTTTAGGTAGAAACCTTGAAATTATCTAATTAAAAATATACTAAAACAATATATGAGTAAATTATATATTTTGAATATAGTACGTCTGTGATGTGAAGATGAAGTTTACTAGAGAAAACAGAATATAGGTGTAGAGATGAGCATATTTAAAAGCTATTATAAGTTATGAGATATTAAAACTTATGAAAGAACTTTGGGTATTAATTTGATTGGAGTAAGAATTTAGTTAATAAATGAGGGAAGAGAAAGTTGGGAAGCAAACTTAAGATGAGGCCTGATTATTAAGACTATATTATGTCAGAATAAGAAATTAAACTATTTTTTTCTGGTAATGTATAATCATCAAATGTATTTAAGATGGAGGAGTATGTGATCAAATTTGAATTATAGAAAGATCACTGTCAATGCTTATGTCAATGGACTGAATGCAATCAAGCCAATTAACAAGTAATTGAAATAGATGAGGTGAGATGTGGACTTGTAGACAGTGGCAGTGGAGATGGATCAGGAAGGAAGGATGCATATAAGGTAAGGAGGTAGAAATTATGGACTTAATATCCGAATAGCTGTGGTAAATAAGAAAAAGAAAGATGCGACCAATAAGTTAAGAGTTTCTAGTGTGATAGTTGTGCAAATGCTAACGTCAATTGCTTTATTTGGGAAAAAAAAAAAAAGAGGAAGAAACTAAAGACAATTTTCAAGTTCCAAATATAAGATCAAATTTTACATAAAATCGAAAAAGTAAAACTAATATATAAGCTTTTTCAAATGGAATTGTTTACACAGATATGGACCTGTCAGTTTATAAGAGAATATATCACTCACATTTAAAAATTGGGTCACATGGATTATCGCTTGAACAATTCTTATCCAAGAGCTGTCCACATAGATGATGCCATTGGTTAGTGATTGCAGGACTGTGAGAAACATATATGAATACATTCAATCAGTATAAAAGAAGCTTTGATTCCTCCTAATGCAGACTGATTCACTTTTGTCAAGCAAATTTTCATGAATGAGATACACCATAGCATAAAAGAATGCATATTTATTATACATGAAAATGTAACAGAGAAAATATTATATATTCAAATGACAAAATTAGGTTAGATTTTGCCATATGGTTATACATTATTTTATTATTTAAAGTTTTGTGATGGATAATTTAAAAAGTTAGTGTTGTGGCTTACAGCATAAAACATTTCTTAAATTCCAAGAGACATAATTATAAGATTCATCTATTACTGACATGATACCATTTTTATAACTTGGGTTGTAGTCTCATATTTTGCTTTTATTTTTGATGAAAAACGTGATTGAATTAAGAGTATCTTAACTTATTTATTTATTTAAGTATAGGTTTGCATGTGTACTGTCAGGTTTGGATTTCTTAATAAATGAAAAATTAAAATCTCATAAGAAACAAAACATAGCTTCCATATTATAGGTCAGATTACCAGGCTCTTGAAGGGAAACTGAAGTGATATTGGCTCATCTTCTCCCAGAGCCAATAGACATATTTTTTAGAGATAATAGTTGTAGGAGAAGGGATACTTGAGTTAGACATTTTGGAGGTGAAGCAGTTATAAAACCTCAGTGTGTAAACCTAATGACTAGTGCTAGACATGAACTGGGGATGTTTATTAGCAATGAAGAGGGCAAGAAAGATTGGAAATCAAGAAGTCAAGTGTTGGGTGGGACATTAACATAGACTTTGGAATCACCCAATTTAGGAAGGCGGCGATTGGAAAGAAAGACTGAACTATTGGCAAAAAAAAAATTGATGAGGAGAAATAGCTGAAAGTTTAAAAAAATAGATGACAAATAGATGATTCCATCAGATCTTCACTAATGAGTAAATAATTATAATTTACATTTTGCTCTCTTGGGATACAAAAATAAATGCCTCTTAATGTATTCTATTATGTATTTTCAATAATGCTCATACAATCAACTTGTACAACAAATTTTCTTAGATTATAAAAGGTAAACTTTATTTGTCCCTTGCTTAAGGTAGTATAAAACAAACTTTTATAAGGCCTGCCTGAAATCAAGAAAAACCCTGAGAAAAACATTTAAGGCTTGAGATAAAGGCTACAATTTCAAACTTTCAAAACTTTGACAGAGACCAGAGAGGGACATGACAGACAGCTATTTTAAGAATGTGAAATGTTGTAGCCCCAAACTGTTGTAGTGTATGCTTGATACCGTCTTTGACAACTATGTCCTAACTTCAGCAAGCTAGTGTACTTCAAATGTGTTGCTAGAGAATTTTAGATATATATATTTTTTAAAATAAATACAGATTAAAAAATGTTAGGGGATCTTGGAAGGTATACATGATGATGGTAAAGGAGCTAATAATAATTTGGGACTCCCTCAATGAAGACATTGCCCAAATCATTAAGGATTTCTTACCAAGCAAGTATAACCACATATAAATGTGTTCTTTTAAAATGAACACTGATGAAATAGTAGAGATTAGAAATTTTAAAAAATATTATTTGAACACAAACTTTTTAATTTAAAGTTTATTATTGAAATCTATTTTAGCTCAGCCATGTGCCAGGGAGAGTTTTGTGCTAGTTTCATTCTATTTCATTTTCTCTTTATAAAGATACTATAAGTATTAGTATTTTTTATTTTATAGGTAGGAAATGTTTAAATGAGACAAAGAGAATTAACATATTGCCTAAGATTACGCATCTAGTAAATGGTGGAATCGTCTTCCTTAATAGTACATCTTACTTTCTGCTTAGATCGTGGTGACCCAGAATGAGGTTGACGAATCTAGTGAAGTTACCTTTTTATTTAAGATTTATAAATTACACACAAAAAAACTTGCTGAAGCAAATATGTTTCAGGTATCTCAATAATTTTGTATTTCATCTTACAACATTCCATTATTATTTTAGCCTAAAGGTGAAAAATAATATATGGAAGAAGCCGTGTGTGGACATTTTATGCAGGAAATTAAAAATGTTATCTTTGATAATTTGCATTTTTATGGTAATTTTATTGGTGAATGTTATTGGCAAAATTATTCTATAGTGACCTACCTTTTGTTGTTGATTTTTACTCATTGATTAGAAAGTAAATATTTTATGATTATTGTAATTTGTTGGGGCTTTATAGTTTTTGTGTAGTATCTTCTAAAACAGAATATGTCAAAGTATATTTTAGCTTCTCTCTAGAAAAGAATTATCTTTATCTTTAAGCCAATTCTATGTAGAATTCCTTTATCACATTTTGGGACCATATAGGATTTTAATTTACTATTATAACGTAGCTAATATATCTTTGTTAAAAATTAATTTAGATACTATTGTTCAAATACTTAGGTTTTCTCATAGCCAATTAATTATATCAATGTAAAAAATAGCACTTATATTAAATTGTCATCTTCACTGTATTTATCTAAAATTATCAAGTGATTGTTATGTGACAGGAGCTATGATAACTGCTGGGAATATAAAGATAAATAATTTATGTCTCTATCCCTATTAGGAGCTCATGATTTACTTGTTGGCAGAAATATACAATACCATTTAACAGAGATTTGAATCAAGTGTTCTGGGAGCACCAAGATGTAAGGCAAACTACAAAGTGAGTGATATAAACCTGGGCTTGAAAAAAGAGCGGTTATTGCCTTGGTATTCAAGGCAATGATGGCATAGTCACAGATAATGTGATTTGAAAGACTAAGGTGATTTTGGCGACAACTGAAGCTTCATGTGACTCTAATACTAAATGGTATAGTTAGATTTGAGATACATATTAGATCCTGTAATTGCTTGTTAGCATGGATAACTGGATAAGAAAGAAGAGGAGGAGAAGGAAAAGAGAGGAAGGAAAATATGGTGGTGATGATTTTTAAAATTGTGTGAACATATTCTAAACTTTATTTTATTCAAATACAAATATTCTTTCCTATTATTTGATTGAAGTGAATGGATGTACTCTAAATATCTAGAAAAATATTTTCAGTTACTTTTATGAGTTAAATGTATCAATTTAACTGTAAATTTTATTATCCTTAAGATTTCAAAACAGGTATCCGTATAAATGAAAGAAAAAACAATGTGAAATAGCCTTTCTTGACCTTTATTTTTAAAAATTTCTGGAAGTTTTGTACTAATATCAGCATTTAATTATTATTATTGCACAAAATAATGCCCTTTTATGGATATCTAAAAGTGTTCAGATAGGTGATTATTTCACTAATGTATATTTTAAGTATTTTTTTCTTATAAGTGGGTTTGACTTATCGATGCAGAGAAAAGGCATTTTTATTCTTAAAGATTGTTTACCGTAGATAATAATGAGAAACATTATTAAGGCATTATTAATAATTATTAACATTATTAACATTAAAATAGAATGTTAGAATATGAATTTCACAGCTCATTATAAGTCTATACATTTTTTAAAATTTTATGCATGATTAGAATGATTAAAATCTATGTGGAGGCTCTAATTACATAAAAATATGTAATTTAAAAATTGCTTAAATCCAAACAAGATAAATAAGAAAAGTAATTGGAATATTATAATGACTTTTAGCTAATGTGCAAGTTTTAGAAAAAGTAATGATCCACATTAAATTCCAGCCAGTTATAAATATCAAAAATGACAGTTAAAGCATACAAATTTTATTGTGTATTTATTATATTATGTGTTCTATAAATAAAAGCACAAAATGGGACTTTTAAGACCTATAAGTTATAGATTAACCACATACTTCAAGGTACATAAAATATCCTATAAAAGACAACAAATATTAAGAAAATATAAAAATAAATTTCTCTTTATACAGTATGCATCTTAGTACAGGATAATTGATTTCAAACAATTACAAGTATAAAGATTGGCAAAATTCTTTGAGCTGTTTAACTGCTATTATCTGTTAATATTGACAGAAATGTTTGTATATTTTTTGGGGGGGGATTTTTTTTCTTTTTATTCAAACAGAAAGTCACAAAAATTATAATCATCCTCATCAGTTCACTCAGTCCCATGTAATTAATTTTTTTAATCTTGATCTTTTGTTAGCACTTTTAAGAATTCATCAGTTTTCCATTAGAGTTCTGAAAATGCTTATTCATTTAGTTCAGCAGTATAGTCAGTTACCAGAAACCTGTACTTGTCAGAGTCTTTTCCAAGAATTCCTTGAAGATGAAACCCCTTTATAGGAACATTTTTTCCAAAGCGTCAGAGTACACCCAGAACTGTCTGTAAATGACAAAAGACTTAAAAATGACCACAGTTAAAGATTTCATGAAAGTTCAAAATAATGCAATTGACCAGGAAATTTAGTTATTTCTGAGATATACATTTTAAAGTAATAACTAGAATTATGACTTACAACTTTATACCAGAACATATAAGATTTTTAGAAATTTCATGTAATATCTGAAACATTTATGTTAACATATTTCCATACAAATAACCCAAAGAAAGTTTAGTATTAGTTGTTTTTTTTTTGTTTGATTGTTTGTACTGCAGGTTCTTATCAGTCATCAATTTTATACACATCAGTGTATACATGTATATTTTATATATAGTAGAAAAATTGCATACACACGTAAGTTGCTTGATATTATATGTGAAAATAATTCTTTCAATTTTAGTTTATATTTTCTTTTCAAATTTGCATCTAATAATTAACTTTAAAATATTTATTGCTTTAACAAACATATAGTCTTACTGTATGCCATACATTGTTCTAAGAGGTTTGTAAACATGATTCATTTAATTCTCATGTCTTAGTTCTGCTATAACAAAATGCTACAGACTGAGTGGCCTATAAACAATAGAAATGTATTTCTCATAGTTCTGGAGCCTGGGAATTCCACGATCAAGTCACCAGCAGTCTTGGTGAAAGCCTGTTTCCTTGTTAATAGATGACTTCTTTCAGCTCTGTCTTCACATGCAGATGAGGAAAGGGAGTTCTCTGGGGGGCTCTTTTATAAGAGCACTAATCTCACTCAGGGGGGCTCTACTTTCATGACTTAATCATCTTGCTAAGGCCCCACCTCCAATGTCATCATAATGGGGATTAGATTTCAACATATGAATTTTGGGGATACAAGCATTCAGTCTCATAAAAACAGTATGAGGTGTTTTTCATTATTATCCTCATTTAATGATGAAGAGAACAGATGGGACAAATAGCTAGTTCAAGCTAATATGTGACAGAGTCAGGATTTAAAACCAGATAGTCTGAATCCAGACCAAGGAGTATCTTCAACCCAGCTTATATATATTTTAAAATATGCATTAAATCATTGAGTATTCACATGTAACAGTAGATTAATAATACATATCATCATCTAGAGGTAAGGTAAATATTTACAATTTAGATTTCTTCCTCATCCTCCTTTCTTTCCATCCTTTTCATCCTGTCATGGTCCCCAATATTAACAGAAATATGGTTTTAATTTTATAGACAAACAAACAAACAAACAAATGTTCAAGTTTAAATGCAATAGACTCAACGTAACTGCTCTGAAAATATGTGATTTCTTTATTAGTGCAAATGAATAGGAAACATGGAATGAGAGGGCAGTGTATCAATACACAGTGTATAAGAGAGTATACTAATACAGTACAATGGTACTGGCACAAAAACAGAAATATAGATCAATGGAACAGGATAGAAAGCCCAGAGATAAACCCACACACATATGGTCACCTTGTCTTTGATAAAGGAGGCAAGAATATACAGTGCAGAAAAGACAGCCTCTTCAATAATTGGTGCTGGGAAAACTGGACAGCTACATGTAAAACAATGAAATTAGAACACTCCCTAACACCATACACAAAAATAAGCTCAAAATGGATTAAAGACCTAAATGTAAGGCCAGAAACTATCAAACTCTTAGAGCAAAACGTAGGCAGAACACTCTATGACATAAATTCCAGCAAGATCCTTTTTGACCCACCTCCTAGAGAAATGGAAATAAAAACAAAATAAACAAATGGGACCTAATGAAACTTAAAAGCTTTTGCACAGCAAAGGAAACCATAAACAAGACACAAAGACAACACTCAGAATGGGAGAAAATATTTGCAAATGAAGCAACTGACAAAGGATTAATCTCCAAAATTAATAAGCAGCACATGCAGCTCAATACCAAAAAAAACAAACAACCCAATCCAAAAATGGGCAGAAGACCTAAATAGACATTTCTCCAAAGAAGATACACAGATTGCCAACAAACACATAAAAGAATGCTCAGCATCATTAATCATTAGAGAAATGAAAATCGAAACCTCAATGAGGTATCATCTCACACTGGTCAGAATGGCCACCATCAAAAAATCTACAAACAATAAATACTAGAGAGGGTGTGGAGAAAATGGAACCCTCCTGCACTGCTGGTGGAATGTAAGTTGATACAGCCACTATGGAGAACAGTATGGAGGTTTCTTAAAAAATTAAAAAAATAGAACTACCATATGACCCAGCAATGCCACTACTGGGCATATACCCTGAGAAAACTATAATTCAAAAGAGTCAAAAGAGTCATGTACCACAATGTTCACTGCAGTTCTATTTACAATACCCAGGACATGGAAGCAACCTAAGTGTCCATCAACAGATGAATGGGTAAAGAAGATGTGGCACATATATACAATGGAATATTACTCAGCCATAAAAAGAAATGAAATTGAGTTATTTGTAGTGCGGTGGATGGACCTAGACTGTGTCATACAGAGTGAAGTAAGTCAGAAAGAGAAAAACAAATACCATATGCTAACACATATGTATGGAATCTTAAAAAAACAGGTCATGAAGAACCTAGGGGAAAGAGGAATAAAGACACAGACCTACTAGAGAATGGGCTTGAGGATATGGGGAGGGGGAAGGGTAAGCTAGGACAAAGTGAGATAGTGGCAAGGACGTATATACACTACCAAACTTAAAACAGATAGCTAGTAGGAAGCAGCCACATAGCACAGGGAGATCAGCTCGGTGCCTTGTGACCACCTAGAGGGGTGGGAGAGGGAGGGTGAGAGGGAGGGAGACGCAAGAGGGAAGAGATATGGGAACATATGTCTATGTATAACTGATTCACTTTGTTATAAAGCAGAAACTAACACACCATCGTAAAGCAATTATACTCCAATAAAGATGTAAAAAAAAAAGAGAGAATATACTAATACAGTACAGAATGTTGAATAAGCTTTTATTTATCATTATTTTTAGTTACAGAAACTAATATCTTAATCTCTGCATAGGCTCTTCACAATATTTTCTATTATTTTAAAACTTTAAATATGATTTGGGCTGGCCCTAGACTCTTGTTTACAAAAATCTTTTCAAATAAAATTCTATGGAAAACTGGAAGACTTGTTTCTGATTTGTCATTTGCTCTGTTTCTCTGTGCAGTACTGGGACTTTGTTATTAATATCAACAGCGTTTTTCTCTTTGCTCACCTGTAATTTTCTAACTTATCTTTAATTTTTATGTTTCTTCTCTTTCACTTTCAAGATTCAGATCTTTCTCTTAATACCTTTCTTACTCTTCCCTGCCTGAGTCATGGAACTAAATTTAACTTTCCCCATAAATGTCAATATCAGCATAGCAATTCTGCTTCTGCAAAGGAGTCTCCCGTATTCTGCTGAGCAGGAAAATGCTAGGATACTTGACTCCTGGAAACCATGGAGGACAGGGAAGGAAGTGCCACAGTCCAGAATGCAGACTTTAATCTACAGCTCTAGTGGTCATGATGCACAACCCTCCTGCATTCACTTGAGCCCTGTGCCACCAAACTAGATGATTCTCTCCAATTGTTTGTCTGGTTGTATGTATTCTAGTTACTCCTTTTATGATTGTTCTATCTAGCTGACTACCCTTACATAACAAAATTAGTTTATATAGTTTGTTTATTTTTTTTAAATATAAAGAATGCACATTTTATCCTATGGTATCTTAATGCTGATATAAACTCCTTTCTCTCAAATATTCTCTTTTTTTGTTTGTTTGTTTTGTTTTATGATAACTGAAATCTTACAAAGGTGATTTTGAGTCTTCAGGTTACTTTTCAGTAGTAATTGTGGATACATTGTTTTGTTTTTGTTTTTGCTAAGAATCACTATCCCCAGTGCTCCTTTTCTCCATAAGTCAGAGGAGCTCATCCTTAACTTGTGATACAGCAACCTCTCTTTAACACTTTCTCACTGAGAGAAAGCACAGTAGACCAAGGCTCTTCTTTGATAAATCTTAGCAAATGGCTTAAGTGTTGGCAAATTTATTTTCAAATCTCCATAACTTCTTGTAAGAGAAAGCCAGTGCAGGCAATATTTGTCTTTTTATTTTGTTCAGTGAGAGAACAAGTGTTTTAAGCTCATAATTTCAGAAAGTACATACAGGATAATTGCCTAGCCTGTCATAATTCAATCTCTTTACGATAAAAATGTTTCTGTCTGTAGTTCCTACTGATGGGTAGCCCTAGAAGCCAAATTTGCATGTGAATTCCCCACTCCTGTAGCCCATCTGGAAATAACTGGACCAATAGTTGATACCTGAGATAAGGATACCATTCAGTAGGCTTGCCAGATCACTAGAGGGCACAGTGTGAAAGGTCTATTCCCAATGTGACTTAAGTCTCACTTTTCAGAACATTGTATTAGGAAATAATGAGAGAAACATGTAATTACTAAATACTGAATAGACAGATTGAGAAAATGCATTAGATCATAGGCTATGAGTAAACCAAAAGTTAAAGTGACAACTAATTATTTAGAAAATGCTATGGCGTAGATAAGGTATATGGAATAGAAGCAAGGGGAAAAGATTTCAAGGAGGGAAAAAACGAAGAGAGGCAAGGACCAAAAAATGGTTAAATCTTATTAATGAAGAAATACTATTATAATAACCCCAAAACACCTGCTCCTGAGATTTCTCAAATATGCAGTTTTCTGCTTTTGTCCCTGAGCTAGGCTACAACATGATTTCAAGTTTAGCTCGTTGCTGTAACTTACTGAATTGCTTTTGGACTAACCCAGCTCACACATATGCATTTAACTAAACTATCCTGAATAAGTGCCTGGTCCTTTGCATTCATTAGGAATGCTGCAACACAATTCATGAATTATGGACCTCAGTAGGACCAGCCAGAAAATACATTCACACACAAACTCACACACACACACACACACAAACCCCTGAGATGAATATATATGTAGGTACACATGCATTCTTTTTCTTACTATTGCATTTTGAAATGCTCTGCCTGATGAGCAATTTAAAGCAAAAGATAAATTAATTTGATGCCACAGGTCTATGAAATCCTGATAAGTTTCACACATAGTATTTTTCTCTCTGGTTTATAAACACTTTAAGATCTTTAATGACAAGATCATTAAAAATGGTGGGGATGGTTATACATTTTTCAAAAAAAAAATCTACAAATTAATTTCTTCCATAAGATATAAAATATTATCTCAAACATCTTTCAAATGTCTCCTCTCTGGTTATATTGAATTCATGTCTAAAGTACCAAAATTTAGAATTCAGGATAATGCCATGTAGAAGGCACTTGGCTTCCCCATGAGGCAGACTAATTTGAACAACAGATTTAGAAAGACAGCCACTGCATTTCCTTTTGACCCCTGAGTCAGACACTGAATCCTGCCTGTGGCTATATTAGAGCACTTATAGGAATTGAATAAGAGAGGGCAATGCTGCATATTTCAGAATTTTGTTTGTTTTTATTAGACAAATTTCCTCTCCTCCTCCCCAACTACCAGCTGGACTTATTCTCTAAAACTGCAAATCCTCTCTGAGGAAATCACTTTTATTTACATGTTAAATTCTTATGAAATGTGTATGTATGCATATCAGCTATGCCTCAAATGATCTGCTATTCTATAAGGTTGGAAAATCACCTGCTTAAAATTAAAGAAGTGTAGGAGGAATGGGATATGCATTTTTAAAGCAGATTGAGTAACACCGATATCATAATTTGACAGAAAAAGCTTAATTACTAAAGAAAACTACTTTCTCTTTGGAAAACTTCATAGGCCAATGCTGATTATCTATTTTCCTTGTTAAATGATTGCAGGGGATCTATAAATAGGTATATCTTCTCCCACTAGTGCTAAATATGCTTTATTTTTATGACACATTGAGATATTTTCCTCACGTCAGCTTTTATTTGATTTTTGCCTTTCCCCAGAACATTTTGTAAAAGTGTAAGTTAAACTAAAAAGATAGACCTAAAGATAGAACTTGTAGCATAATTTCAAAATTTCATATGGTATTATATATTTTGTATTGCAAAACTCTGTGGTAAGAATTTACCTTGTTATCTAAATTACTTTAGAGAATAAGATAAAGTATAAATTTTAAAAATTAATAAAATTTCAAGTTTCACTAGAAAATTTTCAAGTAATCTAGTGTGTGAAATTAACAAAATGCCTAATTTAAAGTGATTTAGAGTGTGACATTTTAAAAGATGTAAAACATTTCTAAGTTTCTGACTTCATTGGCTGAAATAAAATAAAATGAAATACAGATATTAATAACTACTTTTTTAGTTTAAAAATCTCTGCAATTAAGGTAAAATATTTTAAAATTTGAAATTCTCTTGATTGACTATTTCACATGGATCAAATATATTGTGTTAGTTTTAATCACTGGCAATATCTTCCATACTTCATTTATATAATGTAGTCCCTGATGTTTAAATTAAAAAATGCCAAAATGGAGCTTCCCTGGTGGCGCAGTTGTTGGGAGTCCGCCTGCCGATGTAGCGGACACGGGTTCGTGCTCCGGTCCGGGAAGATCCCACATGCTGCAGAGCAGCTGGGCCCATGAGCCATGGCCGCTGAGCCTGCGCGTCCGGAGCCTGTGCTCCGCAATGGGAGAGGCCACAACAGTGAGAGGCCCGCGAAAAGCAAAAAAAAAAAAAAAAAAAAGCCAAAATGGGACTTGTATATATCAATCATTGTTAACAATGTATGTATACTGCATCATGTAATTGAGGTTACCACTATCAGAGTTAGTTGACAAGATGTAAGAAATAATTAGATTGGCAATGAACTGCTCCATTTTAGTTGCTACAAATCAATGTTCTAATTATAGAATGAATGCCTTGATTCCACACAATACATGTATACCACAAAGTTAAAGCCATTATACTAGAAAAATTTAGGATCAAAATACAGCCTTACAAAGGTCATTAAATTTTAAAAAAATGGTTTGTTTATTTAAAAAGTAAAGAAAAAAATCTTTGTTATGTTTATGATAGTTATCAAATAAATACCACCATACTTTATATCTTGTATTTATCTTAAAATATATAATGTTAGAAGAAACCCAGGATGCTTTGGAATAAAAAAAAAAATAATACAAAATCCAGTCCTAGACTTTAATAAGAAACAGCAAGAAAAGGAGAGTTATGGATGGATTTTATTAACTTTCATTTAAAAAGTAAATAAATCATAATGCCTTTATTGTACTAGCTCTCCTTTCAAGTAATAGAAAATAATGCTCCCCAATCTTTAAGGTAAATATACATAAGTTACAGTTATGCTATTTTTGGTATGTGAAAAAGTTTGAAGAAAATTTATCATTTGTTGTGCTCAGAAATAATCTTTTCTACAGTACTGCTAATAAATGTTTTAGAATTTTCCTAAAGATTAATATGATAGAGGGTACAATATGTCATAAAGAGCCTAAACGTTTTAAAGGGTAGTAGAATATTCCACCCCCATATAATATGCTACTGTGGCATAAGGATTATTTTGAGCTAAAAGCAATTGAGAAGAAACAGATACAGGAAAAACTCTCTGCCTTTACCAATTGCCTAAAAGTAGGACATAAATATGAAATAGTGTCTATCCTCCCCTCCTCAAGCTGGAAGGACAGAAGTTAATCACTGGCGACAGCTCTGGACTCTTATCAGCTCAAGGACCACACCAGAGGAATCTACATAACAAAGCTTGTTAAAATTAACCTTTATCTACCATTAGTATTTGCTATTATTTGCTAGTATTTAAGTATCCCCCGTATATTTGCTTTATATTTACCTTCTAACAATTTGCTGACAACTAGATGCTCAAAGTCCTCTTTCTTTCACTTTTTGTTTCTTTAAAACTGTATTGTTCTGGGCTTCCCTGGTGGCGCGGTGGTTGAGAGTCCGCTTGCCGATGCAGGGGACACGGGTTCGTGCCCCGGTCCGAGAAGATCCCACGTGCCACGGAGCGGCTGGGCCCGTGAGCCATGGCCACTGAGCCTGCGCGTCCGGAGCCTGTGCTCCGCAACAGGAGAGGCCACAGCAGTGAGAGGCCCGCGTACAGAAAAAAACAAACAAACAAATGTATTGTTCTGTTAAGAGGCTATATAAGCCCAAATTCTAACCACCCCTTTGAATAGTTACTCATCTCTGAGTGCTCCCATGTGTATGCATGTTGCACATGTTAAAAAACGTGTTTATTTTTTCTCTTGTTAATGTGTCTTTTGTGAGTCTAATTTACGAAACTCCAGCTAGAGAACCCAAATGAGTAGAGAAAAATATTTTTTTCCTCCTTCACACTTTCATAGAGAGTTGTATCTCTCATGTACTATAGACAATGATATATGAGTATTATCAAACATATCCCTGCCTTAAAACTACTCCCAACCCAAACATGGAGAAAGGTTCTTGTTTGCTTGATCAGCTCTTGGGCTGTCCTGTTTCTCAGAGAATAACTAAGAGAGAAGTAAATAAATCCGTCTATTTAATGAAGAGCTGAAACAAGCGGGAAAAACAGCTAGCACTGTCTAGCAAGTTGTTGGCAGAGTAAGAGTGGGAATCTCCAGGGCACTTGGTAGCTATAAACAACAGAAATTACAGGAAAGAGAATTTAAACTGTTACTCAGAATTATGAATTTAATCACTTTTAATGTTTTTCAAGTAATACGATGAAGAATTATTTTAAATTTTATTTGATACTAGCATTTTAAAACAAATTCAGTCCTACACCAAGACTGGAAAAAGTGGCAAATTCTTTTTTTAAATTCAACTTAACTGTCCCCTTTAAAATCTAAGTCTATAGGAAAAATGAATGTTTATTTTCTTGTAATAGATTTTCAAATATTTAAAATCAGCTTTCATGTCCTTCATAAGTTCTACTTCTGTGATCTAGTTTCCCTTCTCCTATTTACCATCTCTATTTTCTGAACACCCTACACCCTGTTTCCTAAGACTTTCATATCCCTTTTCACCCCCTTCTGAAAATACTCTTATATGATTAATAACTGGAAGTATTTTCCAAATATTATCAACCCTTCATAGGCTTATTCCTTGTCTTGACTGGGATACCCTCTAGTAATATGCTCTGATTATACCGTCAGCTTCTTCAGCACAGCAAATTCACTATCTTGTAAGGTGCTAGGGGTCAATTAAAATCCTCATATTTTATACAAATGACTGTCAAACAAAATGTCCTCCATCCCATTTAATTACATCTTTAATTTATATGCAAAGAATATATTAATTCATGTTAAATCATTTAACTTGCCAAAATGATATTCTATTATTTAAAACACTTGGAAAATGAGCCATCAATTCCACTTGTGTCATCTGCCATTTCTGTTATGTCAGACAAGTATTATCTCTCAAGATGGAACAAATTTTTCATTTCTTCTACATTACCCAGCTCAGTAAATGGCAGCACAATTCATATAATCTTCTAATTTGACAAAATATTGTATTATCAAAATCTGGTTCTGCAGTCTATAACCAGGATACACCTACTTCAAGTCACTTGAAAGAAGAGATGAGTAAATTGAAATGTATAAAATGTTCTAGATGAAAAGAGTTAATATAATAGTTATTCTGCCTATATTAACATGAGCATTTAATGCGAATTCTATTATAACCTGGAATTTTTTTTTTTTTAATTTGGACAACATAAAATTTAAACTTCAAACAACGGGCAAATACTAAAGAAGATAACTACAAAAACAGCAATAATGAAAGATGCCACATATCAGTGCACACTCAAATCCCATAAATATAATTTTAGTGTAGCTCAGAGTCACAGAATAGAGAAGCCTGATTAGATCCTCATGTATGGAAGCTAATATATGGAAAGCAGTAGTTCAATTTAGTGGAAAAAATGTATTTTTAAATAAATATGCTGGCATATGATTTAAATTTTTATCATCCTACACCATTTTGCACTTTAAAAATATAATTGTCTTAAATATTTTCTTAAATACATTGAGCATCACTTCAGATGGTACTATAATATTTTTTTCAACCATCAAATATAATTTGCAATACTCATGAGAAGTGAGATAGTTTATCACATTCCCCGTATTTTTACTTATTCTGGTGCTATTCTGGTGTTCTCTTTTCCTGTCTGAGTTACCAATCTTCTTCTGTTATCATTTTCTTTCTTTTTAGAGAACTTCCTTTAGCTATTCATTAAGAGTAAGTTTGCTAACACCAAATTCCCTTAGTTTTCTTCCATCTGAGAATGTCTATATTTGGCTTTAATTCATGAAGTGTATGTATATAGATGAGTATATATACAGAATTCATGGTTGGCAATTCTTTTCTTTCAGCTCCTGAAAAATGCCATGCTGATTTTTGGTCTCTATGGTTTCAGATGAGAAATTCATTGTCTTTCAAATTGGTCTTTCCCTGTAACTAATATTTAATTACTCTGTAACTGCTTTTAAATTCTTTATTTATTTTAGTTATCAGAAGTTTAATTACAATGTGTCTTGGGGTAGAATTCTTTGGTTCTATCACATTTGGAATTTGTTAGGCTTCCTAAACCTGTAGGTTTAGATCATTCAGTAAACTTGAATATTTAGCTGTTCTTTTCTTTGCATACTCTTTCAGCTCTAATCTCTTTTCAATGATTATAATGTTTCAAATGTTATAATGATTATAATGATTCAAGTGTTAGCTCTTTTATTATTGTCCCAGTTCCTGAGATTTGTTCTGTTTGTTTATATCTCTTAGTTTTTCAGTTTGGGTAAATTCTATTGATCTATCCTCAAGTTCAAAGGTTTAATATTCTGTCATTTCCACTCTAATATTGAGTCCATCCAATGAGGTTTACTACATTTTTTAGGTTGCATCATATCCATTAGTAAAATGTTAAAAGTTTCAATTTGCCAAAAAGATGTAACTCTTTCAAATATGTTTGCACCAGATGGAAGTAAATAAAATCAAAATATTATAATATTTTATGTGAAATATAAAATGTCTTATATAAAATATATTGAAGTTCAGTTCTTTATATTCATTAGTTCTTTTTATAACTTCTATTATTTTCCTAAGATTTTCCTTTTTATCTTTCATAATCATTCAGATTGTCATTTAAAATTTTCACTATGGTTTCTCCTTAAACCATGAAATACATATCAGTATGAGTCTTTGAGCATATGTGTACCTTCATTTCAAGGAAGTAGGGGTTTTTAACTAGTTTTTGTTTTTAATTTGTGACTTTATTTTATTATTCTCAGACATGATATATATAGTACCTATTTCAAAATTTTCTGAAGTTTCTTTTTGGCATAATCTATGAATGTTTTATATTATTTCTATTCACTTAAGAAAAATGTATACTATCTAAATTATGGATGAGAATTCCCTTTATATCTAAAGGGCAAACTTGTTAATTGTGTTGTTTATTTCAACTACATTGTTGCTAATATTTAATCTATTAACCTATCGGTAATCAATAGATGCATGCAGAAGATTCTTACCTTATGGATATATTACTGTTTTCTGTATTTATACTACTATTCTTTTCTTTTTATATATTTTATACATACTCTTTCACCTTAACATACTGATATTTAATATGCAAAGATGCCATATTTTAAGGTAGCATGCCCAGAATCCTGCTATTTCCCATAATAAGAGAAGAACGTAAGTTCACTTTTGCATTCCTTGGTTTCCCTCCTCTTCAAATCTTACCGTATTGATAATATCTTGCCTTCAAATTTTGGATTATAATGAACATCCTCTCTCCCTCTCTCTTTCTACTTATATCTAAATATCTATCTTTGTGTCTTTTGTTCTAGTTATTTTATAAAGAGTAAGATGTATTCCATACACGATGTGAATTTTTTTCTTTCTTATATTGTGACTTTTGTACTCTGAAGTACCTTTCAACATGCAATGGTTCCTTTTTTTTGATATATGTATAATAGGAGTCAGAAAAAAAGAAATAAAAATGAAAAGACTAATAGAGATGGCTTCCCATAAATTAAAAAAAAAAAAAAAGACTACCATATTGGACCATAGTTGCTGTGTTTCCTGGCACATATCTTTTGCAAAAGAACACCAAGCCCAGTCATAGTTGAGTGGTATTTCTCAAACCCTTAGCCCCATTACTTAAACATCTCTGACTGTAAACTTAGGTTGAGTGATAAAGCCATTTCAGCCTTCATTCATTTGTGGCTAGACATTTCTGAATATTTATTCATGTAGTTGACATTGCTTTGGAACTTGGTTCTGCTTAGTGGTAAGATCCCAACCCCTCACTACACACCTACCCTTTTAGTTCCATTTCAATTCTACCTCATTCCTTAGAGATTCAGTTTTACTCATTATCATGGGTTCTCTTTTACTGTTATTTATTTCTTTTACACAGAGTCTTCCAGTCCTGGTTTTCTAATGTTATCTACATACATTTTTTTCTATCCTTTTTAAGTATTTATGATAGAAGATATAGGTTTCACCATGAACTCAGTTCACCATCTTGATATGTAAATCTTCTCTATATTTATAGCTGATAAATTACTTTTGGACAGAAGAGAATGAGGGAATAAAAAACAAACCTTTATGGAAAGAAAAAAATGGGGCTTTATCAATTGAGGTTAAAATTCTTAAGGGTTAAATTTAATTTGACTTATTCTTGGTTAGGCATTATAATCATTTTTTGAATGTTAGAACCAGCATTTCCAAAGCTCAGAGTCAGGAAACTAACACACAGAAACTTGGGGTGGGGGTGCTGTGGAGGAGACAATTCTTCAGGACATGTTACATCATATACAATTCTCTCTGTACACAAGACCTAAGAATTTGAATGAATAGCAAATCAACAATGATTTTGGAAAATGTACTTGATGTTACTCTTTTCAGAGTGAAGAGTCAAAGATCTTGTTCATGCAAATTTTACACTCTTGGTTAAGGCTTTTTCACAATTTTATTGTGAACTTCTTTCTTTCAGGAAATGAAAATGAAGGTAAAACTAAGTATTTCAGATTTCTACCAGGAAGGTTATTAATAATAGAAATTATTTGATGTTTAAAATTACATTCTATAAATATTTGGTCAAAGGGGCTTATAAATATTCTGACATAACTCATATTTGTATATCACTAGTGTAACTAAATTAACTCATCTATAAAAAGTTCCTACCATGGCAAAGCTGTATTTTATTTTTTGGTTATATATGTATTATGCATTTTCTATCCCCTGGTTTTTCTTGGTATTAATGAATGCCATGCAAGATTAAGACCAGTATACTATAATGGTATTTGGTCATGAAAAAAAAAGAAAATATGAAATTAAACATTTTCTTGTCTTCTAATTTATTTTTATTTATTTTTTTTTTAATTGGGGTATCATTGTTTTACAATGTCGTACTAGTTTCTACTGTACAATGAAGTGAAGTAGAGTTCCCTGTGTTATACAGCAGGTTGTCTTCTAATTTAGTACATGTGTTAAGGTCTCTTAGTAAATAATTATAATTGGAGATAATGCTGTTTTGTGATTGTGTGCAGAAAATATTCTAGATTTTTAGAATGGATTACTCACTTGTGATTTGAAACAGAAAGGCTTTATATCAGGACATTTTTGAGACAAGTCTTAGTGACTATGCCGTAAAAAGTTGACAGGAATTATTTGAATTAGAGAAAAGATGTGAACACAAACTGAAGAAGAGTTGTGGTACAATAAAAAGTTCAATTTTATTGTATCTCATGGTGAGCTAAGGTAACTAACAGTGAAGTAAATTTAGATTATGGAGGACCTTAACTCTCAGGATAAAATATTCTTATTTTTTTCTGAGGGTGGAGAGGCATTAATATTTCATCAAAATGTAATCTAGTCCAACCTGATTCTGTGAGATAATAATTTGGTACTAGTTTACAAAATTCATTAGAAGAAAAGAAAGAAGATTAGAATTGGAGATACTAAGCGCCATACAGTACAATAGTCCAGGCCACACATGCTTGGGGTTTTCACTAAAACAGCAGAGTTGAGAATGGAACGGACCAAATAATTCCTCCCTTGCAATTTCTAATAAACAAACAAACAAAAAATCAGAGGTGAGTTTTATTGTTTCATTTTTCATAAACAAGCACACAGAGGCACTGTGAATCATAGTAACATGCTGTAGTAAATATAGTCAGTCAGTGCAAGAGCTGGTAAGTAAAAACTTGCCTGAATTACCTTAAAAGTCACACTTTTTTTTTTTTTTTACTATATTAAGATACTAAAATAAAGAAATGGTTTAGATAATATATTTATAAATTTCCAAGTTGTATATTTTCTTCAAATGTACATGCATTTTATTTCATTTCAGTGACATAAAAATTGTGACATTATAGTCCATTGACAGAGGAATGGATAAAGAAGATGTGGTACATATATACAATGGAATATTTCTCAGCCAAAAAAGGAACAAAATTTTGTCATTTGCAGAGACGTGGATGCACCTAGAGACTGTCATACAGAGTGAAGTATGTCAGAAAGAGAAAAACAAATATCGTATATTAATGCATATGTGTGGAATCTAGAAAAATGGTGTAGATGATCTTATTTGCAAATCAGAAGTAGAGACACAGACTTAGGGAACAAATGTATAGACTCTAAGTGGTAAAGGGGAGTGGTGGGATGAATTGGGAGATTGGGACTGACATATATACATGACTGTATGAAATGGATAACTAATGAGAACCTACTATGTAGCATAGGGACCTATACTCGGTGCTCTATGGTGACCTAAATAGGAAGGAAATCCCCAAAAGAGGGGATATATGTATACGTATGGCTGATTCACTTTGCAATACAGTGGAAACTGACACAGCAGTGTAAAGCAACTATACTCCAATAATAAATAAATAAAGTGTACAACTGGAAAAAAAATAAAATTATTAAAGCAAAAAATTGTGACATCATAGAAATATATTAAAATATTTGAATTTTATTAAACTATTTTATTAATAAAAGCTTGTCTTCTTATTAAAGAAATTATGAGAATTTTAAAATAATATTTTGCTTTATATGCTGAAAATGTTAATGATCACAAATTGATATTTACAAATTGAATGGCTTTTCAGTTGATAACTTTTATATCAATTATATTTCTCTTTGAAGTTATATTAATATGCCATTGTAAGTAAGTGATTGCTAAAAACATTTGAAGGCAACCATCTTCAATAATCATTTTGTTAACAATTAAACATCATTAAATCAACAGTTTATATAACTGCCTTCTGATAACTGCCTTATCAGAAGGAACTGTAAAATCCTTTTGGGAAAGCGTAATTGTAGACTAAAGTAATAATGGAAATTGCTAAGGGTCTTAGTAGTAATTTGCCATACTTTATTAAAATAAAGTAAAAATGGGCTTTCCTGGTGGCGCAGTGGTTGAGAGTCCACCTGCCGATGCAGGGGACACGTGTTCATGCCCCTGTCTGGGAGGATCCCACATGCCGCAGAGTGGCTGGGCCCGTGATCCATGGCCACTGAGCCTGCATGTCCGGAGCCTGTGTTCCGCAACTGGAGAGGCCACAACAGTGAGAGGTTAGTGTACTGCAAAATATAATAATAATAAAAAATAAAGTAATAATGACAGAAACTAAGAAACAAAGTCTTTTCTAAAGTCACGAGTACCAGGTCTAGAATCTCAGGTTTTGATTACTGATTCAGTGGTTTTTTCAACTACATTTCATTGCCTTCCTCTGTAATATAAATAAAACTACAGTATGCAATGCATAATGAACCCAAATGACATAAAATATAGTATTGAAAGTTTGAATTTTTAAATAATAGATTTTCATACAATAAAGCAAACATGATGAAATCAATCTTCACTACTTACTATAAATGCCTTTTATATATTTAACATATGAGATCAATTTTTGTTTGCTTATATACCAAGTAAAATAATAAAATACCATATTTGTGAATCTGTCATAATTTAAAGGCAGATGCTTTCCTGAGAAATATTCTTTTTATTCAACACTTTTCCTTATGTGCTAAAAGTAGTAACCCTAACATAAACTTAAGACACCATTTTAAATCTTTTTAAATTTTTGGCAAAAATATTGACATATATAATGATTGAGTGTTAAAGATCAAATTTTAATTTTCACTTAAATTATTAAAACATTGAGTTCACAAAAGTCATTTTTCATGTTTTTTTTAAATTTCTTATTATTTAAAAATTTTTTTTTATTGGAGTAGAGTAGATTTACAATGTTGTGTTAGTTTCAGGTATACAGCAAAGTGAATCTGTTATCCATATACCTATATTCACTCTTTTTTAGATTATTTTCCCATATAGGCCATTATGGAGTATTGAGTAGAGTTCCCTGTGCTATACAGTAGGTCCTTATTAGTTATCTATCTTATATATAGTAGTGTGTCTATGTCAATCCCAATCTTCCAATTTATCCTTCCCCACCCTCTTATCCCCTGGTAACCATAAGTTTGTTTTCTACATCTGTAACTCTATTTCTGTTTTGTAGATAAGTTTATTTTTACTCTTTTCTTAGATTCCACATAAAAGCAATATCATATGATATTTGCCTTTCTCTGTCTGACTTACTTCACTCAGTATGACAATCTCTAGGTCCATCCATGTTGCTGAAAATGGCATTATTTTGTTCTTTTTTATGGCTAAGTAATATTCCATTGTATGTATGTACCACATTTTCTTTATCCATTCCTCTGTTGATGGACATTTAGGTTGCTTCCATGTCCTGACTATTGTAGATAGTGCTGCAATGAACATTGGGGTGCATGTATCTTTTCAAATTATGGTTTTCTCCGAATATACGCCCAGGAGTGGGATTGCTGGATCATATGGTAGCTCTATTTTTAGTTTTTTAAAGGACCTCCATAGTGGCTGTGCCAGGTTACATCCCCACCAGCTGTGTAGGAGGGTTCCCTTTTGTCCACATCCTCTCCAGCATTTATTGTTTGTAGATGTTTCTGATGATGGCCATTCTGACCAGTGTGAGGTGGTAACTCATTGTAGTTTTGATTCGTATTTCTCTAATAATTAATGATGTTGAGCATCTTTTCATCTCATTCTTTTTTTATATTAGTTAAATCTCCATCATGGGACCCAACAAATAATTTTATTGACAATTTCCCTCTGATTTGACCACAATGCTAAATGGTTTATACGATCTTTGCTTAGATGTTTACCTCATCATGATTATTTAGGAATTTAATAAATATATTCTTTATCTATCTGAATCTACCCAACTAATTACTGTAACAAGTATATCAGTAAATAAAATATAAATAAATTAATACTGTGCACTAAGACAAACATTCTTTTTTGTGAGTCTTCTGTAGATTCACCATTTTTAATGTTCTATGCAGCTAGCTTATATTTATAATAAACACCATTCAAACTGTCTTCTCACATATTATAAATTATAATACTTGGTTTATTTATAAGTCTAAAATTATTTTAAACATTTATTTTTGTCAACAAAATAATCTATTTGATTCTTTACAGATTCATTTAAAAATATGTAACATAGCTTTAATTTCAAATATATCACTTAGTATGTTACTTAACAAAACCAATTATCTACCATTATTTTACTTTATAAAGTATTAGAACAATCAGTGCTTTTCACTTCACTTTTTAATAATTTCATTACTAAACTTTGAGACCAAATTCTTAGAGAAATACAACTGTTTACAAAGAAATTTCCACACAAACACATTAGATGATTATCAGGCTTATATAATTGTTAATATATTTAATACATATTTTGTCGACTTTTCTTTTTATAACTTAAATTAATATAAACCTTCTCACATTAATATTGTTGACTTGGTTTTCTAAAAATTCCTGTTTAAAATACCCAGTGGTCTTACTCTAACTCTGGTCATAATACATTCAAATTAAGTGTTTTCTTGTGATAATTTATCCTTATGTTTTAAATTCCCAATTAAAAAAAAATAAAAAGATATACACTGATTTCATTTAGGGATCAAGTTTTATGTGGAATCTAAATTTGTGCATAGTTACTTAAGAGAAACTTGAAGTTCTTTATCTTAATATTTTATTCTTATTCTATAAAACAAAGATAAACTAATACTAAGCATTTTCATTGTCTAAAAAGAAAAAAAATCAGATAAAAATGTGTATATTGATATTTCCCAATATTAACTTTTCTTCTTTAAAAATTACATTCAATTGTTTATGCTGATTTTGTCATATTTATCTTCCAGGATAATATTCATTATGTCATGTATTTATTTTTGTTCATGATCATGGTGATCTAGGTGAAAACCTTAAGGAGTAAATGATTAAGGCTGTCATTTTAAATCAGTCAATGACCAGGTGCACATCTAGGTTAGGCAAATATCTTCTCTTTTACAAACTAAAAAATAAAAACCTGCTTTTGTAGCTTGCTGTATGAAAATAAAAGGAAATAATAAGGAAATAGCCCTTCAAAATTCAAAGAATTTCTGGATGCAGGATTTGAGAAAGCATGATGTATTTCGCAGAAGTACATGCAGAGGACTCAGGCTTTAGATTTTAAGAACTGGTGAGAAAAGAAGCCAGAAAATCAAGCAGATGTCAGAATCTTGTAGTAGATACTAAGAAATTTGAACTTTGTTCTGTGAGTGATGGGACTGATTAAAGGCTTTTAAACAGGGGAATAAGTTGGTCAGATTTGTATTTATGAAAGAGCATTCTGGCAGCAATGCAGAGAATGGATCTGTTGTGGGCATGACCATGACTGGAGGCAGGAAAATTCGTTAAGAAACATTTGCAAAGAGACCGTTGATATGACACTGGGAATACAAGGCCCCCATTCTAGCTCAGCCACTAATTGTCAGTATTGTTACCTCCAGCAAGACACTAGCCCTCTCTCAAGCCCACAGATGCCTGAGAAAACTGAGAAGGTTGGTCTATTTGGTATCTAAGGTCCTCCTGCTCTGATGGTGTAATGCTATAGATGCTTCCACAGTGTATTCCATACATAAGGAAAAAAAGACCTGCTTACTCAGTGAGCATTTGTGTCTTTTTCAAGATGATTGCAATTATTAGAATTTGTACCATAAACAAACACAAGTTTTTCATATATAAACTCAAAAGATCAATAATATGTTAGCAATATATATCTATTGAAGAACTAATTTTCAGCAATCCCCTTCTGAGTCCCTATTCTGACTTTATATTAAAATCTGGAGAACAAAGATCTCTCTCTAAGGTGATAAAGTACAGTTAGTATGTCCTAGTTTTTAAGGCAAGGCAGGGATTGTCTCTTATCATTAACTCTTGTAATTCTTAAAACATGTACTTGTAGAGCATACTGGTAGAGTATTTATAATGCTATTTATAAAAATGCCAGGAAGTGTGTTTTAAATATAGTTGATAATATAAAGTTTTCAAACACATCTCTGATTTTGAGTGATTTTTTTTTAGCAGTTCACTTTTTGATCATATAGACATATTCATTTTAACTTATTTCTCCTGTATAAAATTTAAACTGAGTGATAAAACCCTGTACACTGTAGAATAGCTTTAGTAGCAGTTGTCATTATCCTCATTATTAAAATCACAGAAACCAAGATTGTACCTTCCTTGCTCATCTGTAAAGATTCGCTCATTAATGCTTTGCTCGAGTTAAATGACTGTAGGTATAACATCTATTTTGAAAAATATCTACATTCTATGACTGTTATATAAATTTGCATGGTGCTGATAAACTTCTTATCTTTATTTTAACTACAGTGTTAAAAATGGCAGGATTTGAGGCTATTTTTTTTTTACATTATTTTTGACCTGGAAAATTCTGAAAGAAAACTGTCACTGTTTTAAAATTATAACTTTGTATTTTCTTGATAAATGTACATATTCCTTTTTATAATGCAACATTTGTTTTCAAAAGCACACTTTTTAAAGAATCATTTCTCTGTTAACCTTATAACAGCACCTTCTCTGGGTATTAGGATATTTCCGGTTCTTCAGATTTTTTTTTGTTCTGGTTTTCATTCACTGCCGTTGTTTCCTAATGTGAACTGCTTATAGGGCTCGTTTTGGCTGTTTCGGCTTATCATGTATTCTTTTAGCTCATGTTATTTCTCCTTGTAATATTCAACCAAGATTAATGTACTCTACAATAAATTATATACAGCATGTTAACATATTAGAAAATGAGTAAATATGGTATATATTTTACATATGTAATACATGTAGCATATTAAATACTTTATGCCTGCAAAAATAGTTCTATCAAACTTTGGTGCTATTTAGAGAAAAATATAACTGTAAATTGAATAGAGCTCTGGGAACCAGAATTTAGCCACCACTCTGACATTAATTATCTGAAGAATCTTGGGTGAATCTACTCACTTCTCTGACAATTCTGTGTGCTTGTCTTTAAAATGCATAAGGTGAACTAAAGTTTTATTTTTCCTTCTAACTTTAAATATTTGACTCTGGGTACCTATATTTTAAGGCATAACATTCTCTCAGCAAATTCCTTTGGTAACTATACAGTTATATATATATTACAATTCAAATAAAGCATCTATAAATCTCTTACATTTATAATACATTTAAAGTTTAGTTTACTGTAATATCAATATCTAAGTAAACAGTGTGATATAGCTCTGAAAAGATCTAATGAGATCCTCAGCTGTAGTGATAGTCAAAAGCTATGGCATATATGTATTGCTTCAAGTACTGCCTTCTTCTCCAACACCCCTGACATTGCTTTAGTTCACATCTACATTTCTCCAATGGCCCCTTAGCTTTTCTTACGAGTCCACTTTTTCTTAGCTTCAATCCTCTATGCTGGTAATTATCCTTCTAAAAATAACTGCTCTTTTGACACTAAAAATAATAAAACAACTTCCATTGACCCTAAAGATTAAAGTCCAAGTTTATTAGTATGTTATGTAAGGTCCTGTTTAATTGTGTGGTCAGAGTTTCACCTATGCCCACATGCCTAATTTCTTGTGTAATTCTATAGATACTTAACTACTCACCTTCTAAAACTCATCTTTTAAGTTTCACCACTTCCAAGAAAAAATTATGAATCTTTTCTCCATCTAAAACACATGTATATTTAGTTATGTGCTTTTAAGGTACACATATATACTTCAATCTGTATCTCCCTTAAACTGAGGCAGAAGAGGCCTCTGATCTTGGTCAATACATTAGAAGATCTACAGTTCATAAACACATAGAAAATTAATAAAGTACACTTGGGTACCTCTGTCACTTTGGATCCAATGCTCAGGGTTGGCACAGGATGATCACAACCCTAAATGTCTGTTCTGTGAGCAATGTCTTTCTGGATCTGGAATAATTCTTCACTACATCACTTGCATATGTCCTTGAAATAATGGATGTCTGAATATTGAGAACATTTGTGGATTGTACTGCTGCCTACACTACAAAATGCTCTGTGACAGAGTGTGGAGATGATTTGAGCAGAAGAAGCATTTAGGTAAGAGAAAAGACAAATTAATTAACTTGTCAAATCCTTCCTCTCAGCATGAATGCAATAGATGCCTGTATAACCAAGTGTCATTTCCCAGTAGCGCCGAGCAACCTTTTATTCTTTCTTCACTTTTGTTTCAATTCGTGGTTCCAGAGATATTCCAGAATTACACACTATTCAGAACAGTTGCACATGGTGATTGAAGAACATATTAAAACATTAAACAATCTCTCTTATTGTAAATGTATATATATGTAGGCCTAGATGAAATATGCGTATAGCATGATATCAGTTCTTTACATCAGTAACAAGATGAAAATTAACCATTAGCATTTTGAACAGTTTTTATTTCATATAAATGTAATGATTTATTTCATTTTTCAAAAATTTAAATTACTAACTTAATGTTTAATATCCTTTTGAATTTAAAGTGTTGATTTTCTTTTAATTTTAGTGACTGTTTTAAAAGAACTATTTTTGAAAAAAAAAGAATGTTTGAATTTTACATTTACTTTATTTTTAATTTTGGAAAATATATACAAATTTACTTTTGAGTACAATTATTTTTGATTCTTAGGATATTATTACTATCAATAGGACACAAATTTTGTGAAAATCATTATTATACCAAAAAAAAAAAAAAAACGATTTTGCTACTGTGAAAACCAGAACAAATAAAATTTTAAAAATAATTATATAATAATATATTAATTATGTTTAAATTAATATTCATCCAAGTATTGCTTCCCTAACAATTAAACAGTCAAACATGGGGCATATATAGTCAATTAAATGGTCTCTGAACTCTCTATATGAGATGATGGATGTTCACTGAACTTTATGATAATGGATATTCACTAAACTTTCAATGAAGTCAAATCATTATGCTCTACACCTTAAAGTTTTATGGTGCTATATGTCAATTACTTCTCAGTGAAACTGGAAGAAAAATTTGTCTCTGGTATTTTGTTGATTTTCAGTCATATATGTCATAGGTTTTCATAATTTTCTAATTTATTAGTGTGAAGTAATTATGACAGTAGGAGAGAAGAGCATTTTAAACAATTTCTTTTATGTATTTCTAACTCTTAAACATAATCTGTCCTCTTGATTTTGGCCCCATAAGTATAATAGATTAACGCTTTCCTATTATGTTGAAATAATGTGTTCCCTTCTTTTCTGTGGCCATTTCAATAGGGATCCAAGCATAATCCCTGTCTCTGGTCAGTATAAGAAATGCAACATTCAAACAAAATAAATTGTTCTAGGCAACTGACCAGCCCAAGTGCAAAGCATGTTTACATGGAAACCTTTAATCTCACATAAGTGATTATCATCTAGAATCTTAGAGTCCAAGCCCAGGTTTAATGACAATTTATACAGAAATACCTCAAGATTTCCTTTTGCCTCACTGAACCTCAAAACCTTCCAGCTTTGAGGTTGCTATTTTATAAGGCACTTTCTTCTTTAATTCTGAACTTGAGACACCTTAGTCGACAAAGGCTATTCCTTGGCATGCTTGAGAGTGCAGGGATTGTCTGAAGAGTTTCTCTATAGATAATGGACTGTTTAAGGGAAGCAGCTGGTTCTAACTTATTCTTTATCCATAACACCTAGGTTAGTGATTGGCATGCAATGAGTACTCAGTACAGACTTGCTGAATGAATACAGAACTGGACAAATGAGTGGTGAGGCTATCAATCTATTCTCCATTCAGGATACATTCCCTATAGGTATTTCTTTTCAGTTTTAGAGTCCACATTTTAAGTGTGAAATATACACAAATACATGTTGATAGATTAATAGGCAGGCAGTTTCAGACACTTAAAATGCTCTTCTATGATAAATGGCTGACAGGACTAGATATGTCCAATGTAAAAAAAAAAAACAAAAATGGTGAAGAGTTTTGAAAAGGGCTCATTTTTTTTTTAATATGTGAAGAATTCCCCTACAATAAGACATCTGTGCTATGTGTATGTTCCTTGTGTACAAATTTTCTTGGGTAATAATAATTAAAAATTATATAATTTTCCTCAGTCTCAGACACTGACTGGTCTAAACAGTTTTACAAATAACTCATTTCATTTTTATAACAACCCTTTAAGGTAGTTAGTTTCATCATCCTCATTTTACAGATAAGTAAACTGAGGTACAAATTGTGTAAGTAACAAAGTTACAGAGCTCTTCAGGGTCAGTGTTCTTAACCACTATGCACTTTGCCTCTCTTCTGATTTTGTTTTTCTTTCTCTATCTCTTTCTCCTGAGAGGTATGAATATTACACTATCTATCGGTCATATAGTGAAGAGGAAGGTAATGACAATAAATAAGAATTAAGAGAAAAGGTTTTAGGAAGGTGGGGAAGAAAATATTTGCCTTTGTCAAAGACTTACTTTCTTATATCTAGGATGAACTTAGGCTTCCCAGTGTGGAATTTTGTTCTATAGGACCTTATATGGCACCATATAATGTAGACACATCAAGATATCAATATAGGGCTAGCAGCATCAGAATGCAACCAATTTCATTTAAAAATCTGATTACCCTATTGTATGTATACTGGTTCTGTGATTTCTCTGATTTTATTAAAATATTCTTTGAATATTTTAGCATTTTCCCATCAGGGATACATTATGTCAGTGAGAAGTTTATGTGTCCAAAATTGGTCCATAGTACTAAGTGTGGCACAACATAATTAGGGATATAGTTCTACAAGGAAGGTAAATCTATGCACAAGAGGAGTGATTTGATATCACTTAGAAATACTCTATAGCTTAAATCAGAAACAAACTTAATTTTGTATTTTCTAAGAAAGTTGTCTACCTTCCTTATATATTGTTATATTAAAAAGAAACTGAACTGAATAAATTTTATTTTTCTCCTGTCTTGTTAACAGGAGACAATATTGACAAACTGATTCTACTTGTTAATTGTGCCCAATGCCTACTTAATTGTATAAGGCCTTTTAAATTTTTTGGAATTTATTTCAAAGGAAATGAAAAAATATTAAAGAATTTTAAGCAGGTAGGTGAAAAATAAGACTTGCCTAACAAACAAACTCTGCTGCATAAAGGATGACCTATATTGGCAACACTGGATGCAGGGATCCCAACTCGAAAGATTTTGTAGTAGGTAGGTGATGAGTGATGTTGTCTTAGATTAGAGTAGTATAATAGGCATGTTGAGGAGTGGATGCACTTAGGAAGAAAACTTAGAATTTTATGGTAAAGTTGCATGTGAGGAAGAATGTGGAGTAAGGATTTCTTGTTTGGACAATTAGGAGTGAAATTCAAATAAGTAGTTTGAAATTTCCATTGAGCATTTATATGGAAATATTATGCCTGGAGTTGGATATAGATTTAGGGGTAGTCAGCATATAGATGGTCATTCATTTGATAATTGAGTATTGTATGCTGAATGTGCATCAAGCCAGCTGGTTTTGAATCCATGGTATCCAAATCTAATGTTGCTTCTATCTAGTAGCTGTATTAGTTTTAGTGAGAAAGATACATGCTATTAGATACTCTCTAGCCTTCAGAGTTCCAGAGAAACGAACATTAAGTTGAAACATGTCATTAAATTTAATGTGTTTGGAAGAAGAGAGGGATAGAATTCCTGGAATAAGGAAATGGCATGTGAAAATGGGCAGGAACAAAAGCAGCTTTGGAAGTAGAAATGCTGTGTAATTGTAGCTCAAAGAAGAAAGTAAGGAGCATGATATATCATTATTGAGGTTGGTAGAAACCACATGACACAGCCTTTCTGGACTATGTTGGTAGCCACAGGGAGCTAATTCAGCTGGAAAAAATATTTTATTTTATATTTTAAGACTTTAGCTGCTGTGTGAAGATTATATTAAAACTGTGAGGGGATGGGGATGCAATGTAGATATTCAAAACTCATTTCATATCTGTAGAAGATTGATATATTGATATCATTATTTGGATTAAGGTACTTGGAGTAGACCTAAATGGATGTGGATAGAATTTAAAATATATAATATGCAGAATTTATAGGAATTTGATATGTATTGGACCTGGAGATAGTTAGGATGACCTATTAAGATTCTGACTTGAACTTGCATATTGTCCCTTAGGGGAAAAGAAACATTTGAGAAGTTGCAAATGTTTTGGTCTGGGAGGAAACAGGTAAAGGGATCCATATTGGACATACTAAATTCATGGAACTTCAAGTCAAAAGTTCAATTATATAACTTGTTATGTGGATCTATTGTTCAGTTACAAAGTGGGGGTGGTAAAGTAAAAGGTGTTAATGATCTGGAGGTCCCACTGATGACATATAATAGTTTGAATGGGAATTCTTTATCAATTAAAATACCACAGGATGGAAGATTATGATTAGAGATTTAGAAGTTTGAGTAATTCAGAGATGTGTTAACTTTCAAGTGACTTTGTCCACAATTTATTATTGATCCTCAGTGTAAAGTGGATAAAGATAAGAAGAGAAAGTATGTAAAAGTAGAGGATACTCAAGGAAGAATCCTGAGTAATTATAAGTTAAAAATTGTTAGTTGAGGAAGAACCAGAGAAAATCTTGAATAGAAGATGCAAGGTAATTTACACAATACAAACACAATTAACAAATCAAAAAGAAAAAAATAACACACATAAATAAACTGGTAGTTATATTGCCATGCAAGACAAGGGTAAAGAGATATTGGTAAAGACAAAATATGTTATTTCAAACCTAGTCAAATGGACAGGTAGAATAATTGCTAAGTGTAATTTGGATCTATGACATCAGTTTATTACTAATGAAGTGGCTAGGAGGAAGAAATGTAGATAACTTGTGTGAAAATAGTATAATTACTATTATTTCACTGGAGAATAAGAATACACCAATAAATGCTATAACTGCCATTAAAAAGCTCTAAATCTAGGGTATTACTACCTGGTATTACTACCAGGTCCAGTTTATCAGTGAAGTTGAAACTTACTTGCATAAGACAGATTCTGAAGAGAATATTAGTTCTCTTAAGATTTTGCTCCAGTTATTGGAAAGGCTTAGTGTAAGATATTTAAAACAGCACTATTTCAAATATGTTTGTATTCCTACCGCATAATCCTGTACTTGATCATTTTTTGCAAATATATTTATTTAAATATTGATCTCTATCTAAAATAGATATTCATTATTAAATATCTGTACATGACTACAAATTATATGTAATAGTATTTTGGAATATACAACTATTTATATAGTTTCTTTTAGTTTTAAAAATGATAATAAACGCTTCTTGTTTTCATAATAGAATGTGTTTCCCAAGGTCATATAAGAAATAAAATATAGTCAGAGTAAATAAAGTATATATGTTCTTGTTTACTTGAAAAACAGAGCATTTCCTTCAGTCTAGATTTTTCATCAGGATATAGTTATTGCTTTTACTCTTATCACTCATTCTTCTTTACTTTGTGTGAAAGTATTTGTTGGTATAAACTGTGTGTTTTCAAAGATGGTTAAGATCAATAAAGACCAAAGAAAGAAATAAAGTCTCCCAAGAAGAAGCCAAAGACAATACTTAGTATTTTGGAACTTCCTAAGGGAATTGGGAATTAGGACCATTCCAGATAGCTCTTAAAATCATCTAAAAGTTTCATAGTATAGCACTGTACCAAGAAGAAAATCACAAAAATTCAGTTCATGCTAGAAGCTTTTTTGTTTGCTACTTATTTACTTATTTATTTTTGGCTGCATTGGGTCTTTATTGCTGCTTGCGAGCTTTCTCTAGTTGCAGCGAGTGGGGGCTACTCTTCATTGAGGTATGCGGGCTTCTCATTGTGGTGGCTTCTCTTGTTGTGGAGCATGGTTTCTAGGCACGCGGGCTTCAGTAGTTGTGGCACACGGGTTTAGTTGCTCTGCGGCACGTGGGACCTTCCTGGACCAGGGCTCAAACCCGTGTCGCCTGCATTTGCAGGGAGATTCTTAACCACTGCACCACCAGGGAAGTCCCATGTTTGCTACTCTTTTGAACATTCAGACCATTAAAGGAGACTGTCACTTTTCATTTAAACAATGTTTACTAACAACCATCTGATAAAAATTCAACATATCGTACAGCCTGAGGTAAAAGTAATTTCTCATGTCGTCATCAAAAGTGAAACTGTCAAAGAAGTAAATAATCTCACCGAAGGAGACAATGTATTACCCGCTCAGAGCCTGTTCAATCTTCACAAGGTACTTAATGCAAATGCTGTCACCATTTTATGTGACACTACTATTGGGAAAAAATTGTGAAAATAAGTTGAAATATTCTGTTTTGGCTTGTGAAAAACTGTAGATGTCACAAATAGTTCGTTATTACTATTCACTGCTTAATCTGCATGCTAAACATTTTTTATTTCCTCCTTTCTTTTGGTAGTAGACAAATTATGAGGGGGAAGGATTAGCTAAAATAGTTTGAGGTAGAAATCATTAAGGATAGGAAATACAAAGAGAAAAATATGACAAGGTAGATAAATATTTTCAAGATATATATTTTATTAAATAATGCAAAGTCTTGACTGATAATGGTAGTGACTAAGTTGTCATTTCAAATTCTATTACATTTTCTGACATTCCTGTAGCCATCGTTAACTTCTCAGTAGTCGATTTGAGCAAAACAAAGAAATAAAACAAAACAAAATACACATCTTTAGTTTTTAATATAATTTTTTTTACTCTTCTTTCACTTCACTAATTATTCATTTCATATCATCAACAAAAACGTTTTTTGACTTGACTATTTTTGTTTCTATTTGGATTTTGGATGAGTTGGCTTATGGTTCTTATGTTTCTTCCTCTTTGCACACATACTCAATTCTCTCCTCTTATATACACATTATTACAGCATATTGTTAAGTCAATAGAAAATTTTCAACAAAGTAATATGATGTATTAACAATTTGTCACATATTTAATAGTTGCTTATATGTGGTATGGACATAATAATGAAGATAGGCATCTGCAGTCTTTGTGATAATTTTATATAGGAAAATCGTAGACCTGTACATAATGGCAATAAAGTATTATTGAGGACAATAATAAGGGAAGCATTGTTGTCATAAGAACACTCACCAAGAACATGTTATATTTCTAACTTAAATCTCCTTAATTACTTTTTAAGATATAAACCTATTAAAGGAATTTATTCTTAAGAAAATACAAGTATAAGATTCCAAATTAACAATACAGAATAATTCACTCCATAAAGGGTTTTTCTTTTATCGAATGATTCTATTAGTATCATCACAAAAACACCTTTCAATTTATAAATCATCAATATATATATATTTTTCCAGGAGAGTATATGCTAACAAAGCAAGATTTATCTTCAATAAAAATATTTACAAACTATATGTTTATATCTTTTTACAACTATAAAGATGAAAAATAAACCACCAAGAAAATTAATAGCTAAAACATATCAAACACTTGTTATATCAAACAATTTGTTAGTGCTTTACATGCATTAGTTTATATAGTGGTTCTCAATGTGTTGTTTCTTGATCAGCAGCATCTGAAAACTTGTTAGAAATGAAAACTCTCACTGGAAACTCAGAGTAATTCTGACACAAGCTTAAGCTTTAGAACAATTAAGCTAATATAAGTTACATAACCCTTATTTAATGCATGGTCTCTTATTGTCACCATTTTACAGAGGATAGTTTTAGCTTGATTATTTATCTTGCCCAGAATGACAAAGAAAATAAGTGAAGACTGTGTGTCCAAACCCAGACAATTGTTTGATTTCATCCCTGCACTTTACATCACATGCCTTACATGTAAATAGTAAGAAAAGTCTTAGATACTTTTAATCAGGGAGTTACCCATAGCATAAGAATTACATTATGGACCTTAGAATCAGGTCTCCAAAGAGTGAGATTTGGTTGGTTTGCTCTCTCTCTCTCTCTCTCTCTCATTTTCTCTCTCCGCCCCCCCACACTTCTTTTCCTCTAGGTAGATATAGTATTTTCCTGTGAGTTTTAAATTAAAGGCCATATCTAAAACACTTGATATGTTTTAAATATGACTTCTATTTTCTATGACTTTTAAATATGACTTCTATTTTCCCTATGAAAATTTGTCACATAGAAGTTTTGCAGGGAAGCTTTGGGCAGTCATTAGTCCATGCAAAACATTCTTATTGATTCTCCTTGACTTTTTGCTTGCTGTGTTGGATCTATTTAGGTAAAATTCACCAGGTCCATAAAACCTGTACCAGTCTTAACATCAAATTAAAATAGAGCAAATAGGATCAAAGAGGGTACACTCATAATATTTTTAGGTATGTCAAAGAATATGTATTTTTAGATATACCCACAAGCAGAAAACTTAGTATATCTCTGACATTATATTTGGGGAATATAGAGCTGATTATACTGTATGAAGAGCAATGGACATCTTATGTTACTTAAAAATAATTTTTCTTGCTTTCTCAGACTGCCATAAATTCCACTACACTTTTAGTGTTTCCTTGATGGTGTTTATGTCATAAACTACTGTGTCAATCTGTCCACGCTACTGCAAAGTTAAATAGAATCATCTTATCAAATATCTTTTCACATTGACAAGCAAATGAGAATCAGAAACACCTGGGGATAATCTAGTTGCAGTTTCATTTTGATTTAGTGAAAGAGAGACAGCTATGTCCATGTCCCAGTGTACTTCAAAAATAGAACTGGCCTATGGATTCTATTGATACCATGCTTTTATCCCTAGTCAGCTAAGTGCAACTTAAATACCATGGGTTGTAAAGTGACAGATTAAGTTGGAAGAGGAGCAAAGAAAAACTATTTGGGAGAGCTATTTTGTTACTTCAGGAAACATACATAGAATTTTTTGAAATTTGTTTTTGTTTTGTTTTAATCTCAAACTGTCCTTGGAGGTGTCAAGAAATAACACTACATCTATCTACCCAAGTTCAATGTTATTTGAAAGGTAGATGAAAGGCTCACATAAATGGAGATTAGAATGCCATCTTTGTTATCAATACAAAAGATTACAGCTTGGATATGCAGCTACAAGGACTTAGTACATTAATACTGAATTAATACTGTACCTATATTTGTAGAAGTCCATTATGGAGCATAGTCTGTCCTGCTAAGGTGACAAAGAGATCACACCAGTGTTTGTTTTCTCTGCAGCAGGCACAGAGAAGGATAAGAGGAAGAATTGAGGTGAACATATCTGGTTTTCTCTCCCAAACTCACCATTAAGATAAATAACTATCCCTTGTTTGGGAAGTAGTGGGAAGAGGGAGACTAAAGAGAGATCAGAGACTTTATACCATTTCAAGGTTTTTTTTTTTCTCCTTCACATGGAAACATGAAAAGCAGTAAATAGATTTTGTACCCTCTATTATTTGGAGTAAACCAAGTGACTCAACAATAATTCAGTGACTTAAGGAGTATAGACATTTACTTTCCATTCATGAAGATTACATGGTAATGTTCTAGGTTGGTTGTGGCTAGGCTATGGGATTGGACTAAAATGGCTGATCCAGCTTCAACTACTGGCTTGCAAGGAAAATTCCTGCCCAGTGGAACTGGAAAAGCATGGAGGAACACACAAGGAAGGCTCTAAAGGCCAGGCCTGACTTGGAAAGTTCACATATCCCCTATGCTCATTTCCTGGTGGATAAACTTATGTTAACAGCCTCAATGTGTTCTCCTTTGATCACCAAATATCTGTGAATAGCCTTTGTCTCATAAAAAGAACATATACTATATTTCCTTAACGTTGTTGCTTCCTGGTTTGAAAGCATTGATTAGTGCTTCTGTAATGAAATTCAAAGACAATTTGTGACTGTATGGTGGTAACTTTTGTTTGAAAATGGACCAGTCACATGAATACAAGATAAAACCCCTAAAATAATTATCTCTCTTGGCTCTGATTGAAATCCAAGTCCTATGATCCATATAGAACACATACACCTAGGGGTTTAAAGCTTCAATCTGCAGACTTGATGGAGACATATAGTAAAAACACAAAACACTGTTATAATTTCTAGATGAGGCTTCACTGGAGCTAAATGGTTCTCTCCTCCCAGGTTTAACCATTTCCTCACTCTACCATGAAATGTAATGCTCAGCTGTGTTCACAGCCTGCACTGTAAATTTCCCATGGCTGGCTTTGCTAGGTCTCTGTAACAAAAGCTTACCCAGGCCTGAGCTAAAAACCATATAGCCTAGCCACAACAAAAGTCTCAATAGTTTTGTTTACTTCATTCTACTTTTAATTCTATTTGTCAAAATGTCAAGCCACCTCACCAAGTGCTGAGGAGCATAGTCAATAAATAGCATTCTTCTCTTGCCTATCTTAAAAGAGAGAGAGAGAGAAAAAAAAAGTGAGATAGAAGAAAGCTGACAGATAAAAACACAAGTTTCTACTTAGAGGGCATGATATAAGGGGTTTAGATATAATTCCAACACCAAGTGGAAACCTTGTGAAGAGGAGTTGATTTGATATAATGTAAGCCTTGAGAAAATCATGTTGACCACTCTGTACAGAATGAATTGAATGGGTAAAGTGTTTAAATACTGACAACCTGTGGAAGCTGTATCAGTAATTCAGGTAGAGATGTTTGTGGGTTGGGATAGAAATAGTTCAGTGGAGAATGAGAAAGGTTAATATTGGATTAAATTTAGGAAGCAGTACAGACAGGACTCAAAGGTGGATTAAATATAAGAACTAAGGGGAATAAAATATTAAAGAATATTCCACATTTTCTGGAAAAAATCATGTACTCTAAGTGGAATGACTGGGGTGGGACCATATTTTGCATGGGCACATAAAGTGAATGAAGCATATTAAGTTTGAGAAGTTTATTAGATGTACAAACTGAGATATCCAGGCAATTAGATATGTAAGGCTGAAGATCAGGGAGTTGTCCAAGACTGAAGATATATGTTTGGGGATAATCAGCACATAGATGCTTTTTAATATCATGAGACTTGGTGAGGACATTCAGTTAAAGTGTACAGGAAGAAGGCCTTGTTATGGTTATGATAGATGCTGATGTCTGAGAGTGAGCAGTGGAACGAGCCAACAAAGACCATAGAGAAAAAGCTGGCAGTGAGATAATAGGAATATCAAAGAGCATAGTCATGGAACTCCAGAGAATAACTTCAGGCAAGTGAAAAATGTCTCAAATGCTGCTTAATGTAAGGTGAGGATAGGGAATTACTATTAGTTTGTCAAGATAAAAGTCAATAGGGATTTTGATTAAAATCAATTCAGAGGAGTTGTGTGGACCAACAACCAATTGGAATAGGCTAGAGTGAGAATGATAGGTGAGAAAAATAAAATAACAAGTATAAACAAAACTTTTGTGAACATTTTACGGCTGATCAGAAAAATGATCATGAGATCAATGGAGTTTTCTTTTGTTTTTTATATTTCTTTGATGGTTAATACTTCTTATGCCCTGTTTAAGAAATCTTACTTATTCAAAGGGCAAAAATATATTCTCATATGTTACCTTGCAGAAACTTTATTGTTTTACCTTTGATATTGAAATATACAATTCATCTGGAATTAAATTTTGCATGTAGGAGAGAAATTTGTGTTTAGACACCATTCTTTTTTTTTATATGCATATACATAATTGTATATATATGTATATGTAATATTATATATAGTATATGATCTTATACCTATATATTATATATAAATGTGTGTATGTAAATATCAGAATGGCCCAGCATTCTTTATTGAAAAAAGTCTCTTCTACAGTGCTCTGCAACTTTGTCCTAGATCAAGTGTCCATTTATATGCTGTCATTGTTTTCTTTTTTGGGAGGCGTGTATTCTCCCATTCTTGCCTCAAGATTACACTGTTCTAATTTCTATAGCTTTAAAGGAAGTCTTCATATACAATATAGTAAATACTCCCACCTTGTTCATGTTCTTCAAGGGTGTCTTTTTTCTTGGCCTGTTGTACCTTCATATACAATTTTAATTTAATAAATAGCATTTATAGTCAATATTCTCCATACCCTCACCACACAGAGGTTTTGAGATACACACCTAATGCACTACACATATTTTGTAGTTAAAACTTTCAAAGTAAAAATAGCAATATCTATCTAATTATAAATTCTTCAAATTACACAATGCAAATGGTATGTTAAAGTCATTTATATATATATATATATATACTTAAACTATTGGATATTGTGTAGAGCTTAGAATCTGAAGAAAGTTAATCAAATTACTCCTTGGAACAATACATATATGTCCCAAATTATGCATGTAAAATTTGAGAATTCAAGGACTTATCCAAAATTCATCCAAGAACCTCTACTAAAAAGACCTGTTTGAAACAAATATGACCTTCAGTAGGTGACTGGATAAATAAACTGTAGTAGGTACAGACAATGAAATATTGTTCAGTGCTAAAAAAGAAATGACCTTTCAAGCCATGAAAAGACATGGTGGAGCCTGAAATGTATATTACTAACTGAAAGAAGCCAATCTGAAAAGGAATACTGGAATCATATATACTATATGATTCCAACTATATGGAAAATGCTAAACTATGGAGACAATAAAAGGAGCAGTGTTCTCCAAGGGTTCCAAGGTGAGGGATGAATAGATGGAGCACAGAAGACTTTTAGGGCAGTAAAAATAATCTCTATGATACCATAATGATGACTACTAGTCATCATATATTTGTACATAACCAAATAACGCACAACACCAAGAGTGAACCATAATGTAAACTATGGACTTTGGGTGATTATGATGTGTCAATATAAGTCATCAGTTGTAACAAATGTACCACTCTGCTGGGGAGATGTTAATAATAGTAGAAGCTATGCATGTGTGGATGTAGGGGGTACAAGGGAAATCTCTATACCTTCTCCTCAGTTTTGCTGTGGATATTAAACTTCTCTAAAAAATAAAGTAATTATTAAAAAAGATCTGTTTGATATTTATTTTTATGTGCCTCATTTTTAAATAACTTTCCTTTGTACACTTTTATCAATTAAGTATGAAAGAGAGAATCCTTATTAAATCCTTGAGTATTTTTCTAATGTAAACATCATATTTCAGATAATCTGCAACTCAAGACTTGAGACTAGGAGAGCTACCATATAGTTTTGATAAATGTACAACAAAAGAAAGAACATATTGTAAGGTATTATAGAAAAACAGTTGTGTGTCAGTCTTTCCTCTACAAGTGAAGGCTCCCTGGCTGGAGGTGTAAGAAGCTTCTCATCTTTGACAGTTTATATTGAAGACTCACTGACAGTACAGTACTATCATGCTGCTGGGTATCATATTAGGTGTCAACATTTCAGTAAAAATCCAAAAGTCTTTGTAGTGTGATTTTGAACCCTGAGGTACAATTAGTTTCCTTAAGCCTTTCTGTTGACCTTAAAAATCTCTCTTTTTAGTCTTCTAAATGTAGTAAAACCTAATACAGACTTTTTACTATTAGTATTAAAGTTGTACACAGGGCTATGTTTTAATTAAACTTAGGAGACAAAAACACCAATAATGAAGAAATTTTTTATATATGTCTATTAAGATAACTCATTAATTATTAAAATCAATGTGGATAAATATTGTAATTAGAGTTTGATCAATAATAGCAGAATATATTAATCATATATATCTCATCAATCATACCAAATACACTAACATCCAATGACAATTCTCTTATCAATATAAATATTTTAAAACAACCCCACTTAAAAGATTGATGTAAGATGGCAAAATGCTTGGAGGACTATAGAAGATTCCAGAAATTGTGTAAGAAATTTTACTATATGTATATATGGACAAATCTATGTATTTTTTTAAAGTGTTAAGAACACTTAACATGAGATCTACCCACTTAACAAATTTTTAATGGACAATATATTATTGTTAACTATAGGTACTCTGTTGTACAGCAGAACTTATTCAAATTGCATAACTGAAACTTTATACATTTTGAACTCCCTATTTTCCCCTCCCCCCGCCTGTTGTTATCATTCTACTCTCTGCTTCTATGAGTTTGACTTCTTTGATACCTTTATGGAATCATAAAATTTTTGTCCTTCTGCAACTGGCATATTTCACTTAGAATAATGTCCTCTAGGTTCATTCATGCACATATTTCCTTTTATTGTAAGTCATATCATTTCTATTATTTTTTACTTTTTAAATATAAAAGTGATTTATTTGCAAGGTCAAAAACAATAAACAGAAAAGCAAGCAAACAAGCAGTATTTAAAGCTATTTGAAGTAAAAACTTAACATATAGTGCCTAATGATCTGTCTCTCACCCTCTAGCTAGAGGCAGCCACTGTGCAGAGTTAATGTGTATCCTTCTAGACATTTATACACATAAACTTCTATAATTTCATTATTTTGTAAGTTCTATTTAATTTAATAATTTTCACTGTGTTGCAGCAACTATTGCATCACACTTTTAGAGCAATATTTGTGCTTATTTGTATATATGTTTATGTGCAAATGCATAATTTATTTGTATTATAATGCTTTTCTCACGGAAGTTTTTTCAGTGTTTCACAATGACTTTTTTTCCTTAGGAAGAGTAAATATTAGATATCTTTGAAAGCTTCTTCAACATTAGAAAGACCAGTTTTAATCTTTCAATGTATTAATAGAATGAATTATATGAATAGAATTTTTAATATTAAAATACTATTTAATTCCTGCAATAAACTATAATTGGTCAAAATATATTAATCCTTTAATATCTTGCTACATTTTGTTAGAATGTATTGAAGATTTTTGCTTCAATATTCAAAATGAGATTTTTGTGTCATTTGCTTTTGTGTACTTTATCAGATGTTGGTATCTATGTTATTCTGTCTTTATATAATTGCTTGAGGAGTGTAACAGTTCTGCAACAGTTTAAACAGCTCTGTCAAAGACGGCCTCTTATGTTTGATAGGATGCATACATGACATTTTCTGGCCTGCTGATTTTTGGGAGAGGTAACATTTTGATAGTTTTTCTTTTTGCTCTCCTAGTAATTGAATAGTATGAGTTTCCCAGCTTCCTTGGGATCAATGTTTTCATAAAGTATGCATTTCATTAAAATGTCCAAATTTACACTTATTATATATGCTTTTATCTCTTTTGTACTTAAAATTTTGTGTATTATAACTTATGTTCTCCCTTTTCTAATTCAGTTAGCTCTTAGAATGTATACTTAATGTTTGTTTTTAAAGAGCTTGCTTTTGATATTATTAATTCTCTTAATTTATAAATAATTTTAATATATATATTTATAATTTATCTCTGGATTATTTTGGGCTTTTTAAATTCTTTTCAGACTTTTTAATTCACTAACCAATTTTGCCTTTTTAAAAAATTTACATTTGTTCTCTGAATTTTCCTCTCATTACCTATGTAGACATAATGTAGAGGATACACATAAAATATTTCATTGTCATTACTTCTTTTCCCCACTCATAACACCATGTTCTCTTCTCTTCTTTCCCTCCTCCTCCTCTTCCTTCTTCTCCTCCTCCTCTTCCTTCTTCTCCTCTGATTCTCTCCCTCCCACTCCTAATTCTCTGCCTCCTCCCCTCCTTCTCCCTCCTCCCCTCCTTCTCCCTCCTCTTTCCTCTTCCTGCTCCTCCTCCTCTCTTGGCTCCTCCTGCTTCTCCTCCTTTCTCCTGGCCCTCAGATGCAGAGGTGCAAGTTAATTCTACCTCACTGCTCATAGTTTATTATTATCAGCAGTCTCATTAATTCCTGTTTTTTTCTTTTTTTTTTTTTTTTTGATGTATTTACTTATCCATTTATTTATTCCTGTTTCTTATTTCCGATTCCTTTTTTTATTCCTCATTATGGACAAGTTCTGTTAATGCTTTTGATGAATATCTTAAATTCATAGGTATCATTGCTAAAAAAGCAGCTATAGTTTAACTTTCTCCACTCTTTGGCACTGAAAAATTCCCTGCAACCACAACTGATACTGAGATAGCAATCTTTTTACATGTTCCTTTGCTAGAGGTAACAACAATTTGTAGTTGCAGTGCTGATTTGCTGATGAGCTGAAGTAGTACAGTTGAGCTCCTACAGAAGGATAAATAGCTGTGTATTATTTAACAATTGAATTTACAAACATTGTGAAGATACAATATTATTTATTTCACTACCAATCATGACCAAGCTTTTAATATGACAATGCACATTATGAATTTTCAAGAAATAGTATAATAGACTATTGCAAATCTATTTGAGCATATAACTCTTATCAAGAAAGTGTCATGTGAGAGAGGAATTGCATGGAAAAACACTTAAAATTGTTTTTTTCTCAATTCTAAGTTTGCATTTTTAGTAACCTTTACTTTACTTCTTCTTTATATGGGTAAAGACTAGATTATTTTGATTTTTCTAAACTGATTAATGAATTAACTATATGTATATGATCCCCTTCTAACTTAAGTGTAACCACTATTGCTAGCATATTTTTATACTCTTACTAGAGACATGAATATTATATTTACACATTATATATGGCATTTTTTTGCTAGTCTGTTTCCATTTTATTCTAATGTAATTATACCCTGTTATTCTGCCACTTGCTTTTTTTACTCAACATTATTTCTGAGTAGTTATTCATAAAGAATACAACATGCTACATCATTATTGTAACTACTGTACCATATTACATTCTATGAATATACCACAAATGATGTATCTATTTTCCTACTTTTTGAGATTTGATTTGTTGTTTTGAATTTTCTGATATTGCATACAATGGAGAGACAAACATTATATATGCATATATATGCATTCCCATTCCCATAAATAGACAGATATTGATATAGATTAATATGGGGAAATTCCCATTTATAATCATGGTTTGACTATTCTTCTGTTCTGTTCCATTTTAATGTTCATTAATTTATAGTAACATTAAGAGAGTAAATATATTAATGCTAGAAAATAAAAAAAATAATTTATTTAAGAGAAAAGAAATGCAAGTATAGTCATACAACTTCAGAAGACAAGTTTTTTAACTGTAAACACAAAATGTCATTATCAATCTTTGCTTTTGTAAAATATATCACCAACTGTATTCACTAATAGGAGCCTACAATCAGTGATACTCTAGTTGAAATGGACACTGCTATATCTTGATTTTTAAAATATCATTCTCCAATTTAAAAAATCCAAGGCTCCTAAGAAAAATATCTGATTCTAAATCTGAGGCAGTGGAAGAATAAGGTCAATTTGGAGCATCTTGCGACAAAAAAAAAAGAAGTATTCAAAGATGAATGGAAGTGAAACAAATGGACATAGGTTCCCAGTCACCAAATTCAAGACATGAACATGAAAACAATGATTTTCATTGATTTTAAAGACTGAATAAATAAATATCTATGAGCCCATTGTGCTAATCAAGTAAGAGTTTACAATTTTTATGTTCTTGTTTTAGATGACTGTATAACAACTTTTTCATCTGAAAATGGGTCCAATTTTTTGGTCCAGAAAAATTATAACACCACTCAGTAATATAGAAGTAACATTCCAAATATGCACAATGTTATAAAACAACAGGCATATGTATATCCTGCTACTGAAGCTGTGTCTACAATTTGTTATCCAATGCCAACAGAAAATTCTCAATGTCTTTAGAATTACAAAAACATATAGTTTTCATACTTGCTCTTTGTGTGCTATCAGACAAGACAGTTACTTAAGAAACATGGGAAATGCAGAAATTACTATAGTAAATATGGTGTTCTTTTTCACTATTAAAGTTGTATATTTCCTTACATTACAGAAACAATATTTTTGTACTAGAAAATGCAAGTAATGCTTTCAAAAAAGTAAATGTACAGTTATTTGAAAAATGATAAATGAAGACAATACATGGCCTTCCATTTAAAAAAATTGAAGATAATTATAAGAGGAAAAGCATTAAGCATACACTCTTTCATTTTATGAAAATTTTTTGTCATCCCAGTTTATTAGGAAAACCTCTATTTTATAGAGGAATCCCAAATAATGATTGTAGAAAGGGATATAAAATTAACAGTTTCTTTGTAATATTCTATAGGGATATAAACTTACAAGAAAAACGAATGGGTGCTGAAAATCATGTAAAATATGGTGGGAAATAAGCTATTCCCATAATGTCACTTTATTATCTTATAGTTGAGTTGCAAATTGCATACAAGATCAAACTTAGCATCGATAATTGTGAGTAAACCATATTTATATGTCTTCTAATGGGATTCAATATAAAATACATAGCACCACAATATTACTGAAAAAATATTTTACTTAAATTTAAATAAGTCTTTAAACATAAATTTCAGTCTGGAAAATTTAGAAGATGGAACCTTTTACAAGAGATTATGTCTGGTTTCATAAAAATGTTAATGTCATATTAAAAAGCTGGGGAGGGAGCCATGCTTCCAGATTAAAAGGAATTACAAAGACAAGTATCTAAAGCAAAGTGGGAAGCTTGATTGGATGTTTGATTTAAAATAAATAAGATACATTTTGACAACAATTTCAGGAGTTTGAATATGGTTAAGTAATGGGCATTTACTTAGGTTTAATGAAACTATTTTATTTATGTAAGAGGAATTCCTTGGGTTTATGATATACGTGTTAAAGTATTTAGGAGTAAAAGGTCATTTGCCTGTAAATATTTTCTGCAAATATATCTGCATGTACATGCAAACAACACACATACAAATACATGATAAATCACATGTATGGGTCTGTGTGTGCATATATATATGTATGTATATGTGCATATTATATATGCATATATATATATACCACATAAACAAAGATGACAAACATTAATAATTGCTGAATCTAGGTAATCTAGGTGATTAGAATGTGGATGGCCATCCTTTCTGCATTGAGTGCATGAACATTTTCAATTTAAACATTGAAAAAATTATTTAATTTCTGCTAATGTCATTTTCTAATCTTTTGCAGGGAAGCTTATCTTTGTTAGTATTATAGATATTAGGTTTCTTATATGTTGGGAATTTGGTTTTGCAGCCACTTTTTGAGAAAGTGGGAACGATTTTTTTGTTTTTGTCATTATGTTGTTCTCCTGTATTTATTTCTTTTTCACATTTTCACAGTTTCTTTTTGGCTCTGCCTGGTCCTAAGCCTCTGTCCTGAGCCAGGTGTTATAATCATAGGCTGTTGCTCCTGCTTTGTAGTGGTATTTGGGCTAGAAACTCATCCATGGTCCCAGTGGGAGAACTGGATCAGCTTCTGCTTGCAAAACTTCTTGTCTTCCACTATTCAGAGGCTTGCATCTTACTCTAAAGCTGTCATATCAGGCCTAGGGTGAGCAGCTTTTATTTTTTAACAGGCTTTTAAGATAGAGGAACCTCACATCAGCTGCTGGTTTTAAACTCTGGAACTGGCTCCAGGCTCTCCTCTCACATTAAGCAGTTCAGGCTGATGATCTGAGTAGTTTTTGAGTATTTTATGCCACCCTACTACTATCTTTATTAGCACCTAGAGCTCAACAGACCCACAGGTTTCTACTTACAGCTTTGAATGTTGTTCCTTTTTAGGTAATAAAGATGTGTACATTGTTTTAGTCTTGAAATGTCCTTTTCTTATTTATTTATATATTTATCTATCATTGCTCTGTATGCTTGCTACTCATTGGTCAACAAATAATTATTTGTATAACACATTTTAGGCATCTAGATATCAATTATTTTCATATTTTGGAAGACATGCTTTATCACGTCATAAGACAATTTGCTTATATTTTCTTCTAGTGTTTTAATGATTTGCTTTTTAAATGTTCTTTCACTTTGGAGTTAAATAGAAAAAGCAAAGAACATCACACCAACCCAAACCATGAAAAAATCCATAAAAATCTATAAATTGTAGTGCTTCTGAGCCCATTTTCATGCTGAGTTCTCAAGGCAATCAGGTGAACTAAATTTGAAAGTGTGACATGCCCCTCCAAGAAAAGGCAAGACTCACAAAACATTTCCCTATTGTCAGAGTGTAGGAGAAAGAGCTTGCTGCTGTATAAGCAGATAAGAATACAACTACTGAAATGTTCATGGACAGATGGCAAATTTTAGTGGAGATAAGAAAACTATGAAAAAGTGAAAAAAACAAATGCTAGAAATTAAAAAAATATTAGGAATGAATAATATTTTTGATAAACTTAACAAAGACCTGAGACAAGAATTCATGAAAGTAATGACAAGTCAATAGAAATTATCCAAATTGAAGTATAGAGAGAGGGAAAAAAAGTGGAAAAAAACCCCACAGAAAACCCAGAATATCAAAATTCTATTAGACAATATCAAACAGTCTAACAGTGTTTGGACTTCCACATTGAAAAGAAAGAAGAGAACTGAATGGAAACCTAGAAGCATTTCCTTTTGCCCCACTGAATTGAGTTGTTACCTTATCATACACAAAATTTCCACATATATTTACATCTTTCTGTGAGCTTTTCATTTCTTTCATTTAGCTATCTATTTCACATTCAGTAGGGTATTCCACCAATTAATAAGAATTTCTAATATATTTTAATATCTGATTTGACCACCTCTCACTTATTTCTCTTCTTCTGCATTGCTTTTCTTTAATAATGATTTTTATATTATCTTCCTTATAACATATAGAATTAACTTATCTAGTGTTAAGAAAATATGTTAACATTGGTGTATTCACTCGAATCACATTATTTTGTAAACTAACTTAGAGAGGCTTGACATATTTAATAGAGAAATTTACTTTTCCACAAATGCTATATCTTCTCCTTTTTAGAGAATATTTCAGTCTATTTGTTAATATGTCAAAGTTTTCCTCATATGGGCTTTGCACATTTTTTGTTAATGGAGGATATTTTCACAAATATCTAGTGATCCTCAGCTGCATGTTCATTTTAAGATAAAGATTCTGAAGTGCTGGTCCACTGAATTGTAATTGGTGAGGACCACAAATTTGGTTGGGAATCCTCAAAAGCATGTCTTTTATTTGGACATAGACAGAAATATTTTAATATCCTTCTAGGCATGTATAAGGTAGACTGCTAACATTCTGATTGTATGTCTAATGGGTGATTTCTATATTTTTCACTTGAAGCTTTCCTTGATCTTTCATTCCATCTTTCAGTTGTTCATTCTAAGTCCAGAGATATTTGTCTTCCACTCTAGAGTAGGAAGTAATCTGGTGTCTAAGTGCTTGTTACGTGTGTTTAAACAGCCCTTCTCTATTCAGCCCTAGTCCATACCCAATCTCAGGGAATGATGATGTTGCCAATCTTCAGGACTTTGTAGGTCTGTGCAGTATGAATCCTCTTTTCCTTTAGATTATCTCCATACTTATGTTTTAGTGTTCTCTGTTCTGGTAAATCATTCACCAAGTTTCAGCTTTATCTCTTCTCCTTTACTTCACACATTGTTTGTTACTTTTTACTCTCTACTCATGTTTTAATAAGGTTTCAGGTGGAATTAAATTAAATGCTCTCAAATGATTCAGATTTAACTGTTTAAAATCATCATGCTAATTAGGAGCCAGAGAAATGTTTAAATTTGGTGTTGTTTTTACAAATGCAAGAAATGAATAGTGTTAGAATATAAAAAAGATAAATATGAATTTAAAATGATAATAACCCATATATTTGCCAAGGAAACACATTTAAGGGAATTTATTAAATATACTAAAGTGAATTTTGTGGGGTTGGGAAGGAAATATCTATCTCAATGAAGAGGAAAATATTATACCAAAAATTGATAATGTTCATGTGTCAAAAAAAGAAAGAAAATAAAAAGTAATTGATATGTCTTTCTTATTTTTTTGTGCACATGGTTGGCCAGTTATTGAAACATATATATAAACATTGCATTCAGCAGTAGTTCATTTTAAATAAAATTGCAGATCTATATATGCATTGTTTTATACTTAGAATACAATATTACTCTTTAAGTTATACTCTGGATTTCTGTCTTTGCCTCTTTTACCAGGGCCTTAACAGTTGTTCAAAATATCATTTTCATTTCTCTATTCCTTTTCCCTCATTTCTTAACAGTGTTGGTGATGAAATAGTGCTATGCATAACTATTAAATTATATACTATAAATAAATATGTTATCTGGATGCTAAAGTGAATTTTATGAAAATGTTTCCCTCAGTTCTTATTTTTACATGACAGTCCTATACTTCTCTAAATCTTATATCAGTTAGGGTCTGTACTCTAGGGTTATAAAAGCAATTTAGATAAATCTGAGATAATGCCATTGAACTGCTCAGTGAGGCCTTTTTGTATAACAGATTCTGCAGATGGTATTCTGATTCAATTATATTTTGAGATATTCATATCCAACTGTTGATTCTTTCATATAATATTCTATAATATGATATAATCTGTTTTCCCATTATTGTTTTATATTCATATAATTTCAAAATTCTTCTATTTTCCATAAAGATCTTTTTTGCTTTACTTTTTACTCTAAGTTTTTTTTAGCCACATCAAATTTGAATTAAGACTTAAAAAGTAACATATATTTTCCCCCATTGTATTACTTTGAATCACTAATAAGAAAAAGATGACAATTGTAGGTTCTCAGATGTTTGTTGGTTATGGGTATTTTTGACATTTTAGAAATAAGAAATTGTTAGATTTTATTCTCAAAGCATGTTCAATCTCTTAGGATCATTAGGCAGTGTAATATAGGAAAAACCTCAGAACAACAGTGTCATAAATAATTGGACAAAATTGGTTATTCCTCTGCAAAATAAACTATTAATTTCAGAGTTCAACTTAGAGAAACTAACAAATGGGTGTATTTAGTAGATATCTTGCAAGTGTTTTGGAAAAATTACAACTACTTTGTACTAGATGACATCAATTTACATGAAAAACTTGGTTAGTGATTGGGTGTCATAGGTAAGAGTTGTGCTAATTAGAAACTTGTGACATAATGATTGCAATAGTTTATCATCGATGCTCGTTTAATGGAAACTGATAATATAGCTAAACTTTTGAGATGACAAGAAATATTCCAATGGAAAGATATCATTACACAATAGATTTGAAGTTGTTTCTCCATTTAGAATAGGTCTACTCCTAAGAAACAAATATGTGATAAGATAATAATATTATCTATACTGTTTCATGTAGAGAACATTATTTTTCAGTTACCCATTATTTCTGATAAAGATACTAAGACTGACTGTCATGTTTTAGACCTAAAGTTGAATTTAGGTACAAAAGAAAGTTAAATTTTGTTTGTTAGCTCTCTAGCCAGTGTACTGTTTGGAAAAGCATAAGTATAAAACTATTCTTTTAAGGATAATTTTTATTATTATAAGAGTATATTTGGCAGTAACCAAGATATTATATTTTTAAAAGAAAATTTCTTTATCTTTAAAGTGCAAATTATGCCATTATGACTTTTCCCTACCTTCATTTTTATTCTTTTCACCTTAAGTTTTTGATAATTCAAACAACTGAGATTTGCTTGTTCTTAAGAGCTGTTGGTGTAAGTGTGTGATGACTTTAACTTATTAATATTTTTCAGAATAAAAAGTAATAGTTCCTGTACATTGTTGTTATGCTGTCAATTTCCCATTGTCATTCAATGACTTAACTGTTCGTTTTTATATCAATATCTGATTACCTTATAATTTATCACCTTTCCTTTATGTAATAATTCCTCCAGATACAGCCCAAAAGGAAGTATTAAAAAGTTACCTTAAATCATATGCTTTTCAGATGCCATTTTATAATTATTATATTTAAAAAAACTCATGTAACTGATAGTTTGTACCCTTTACCAACAGCTCCCTATTTCTCCCACCCTGACAACCACTTTTCTACTCTCTGTTTCTATGGGTTTGACTTTTTTCTTTTTTTTTTTAATTTCACAGTATATACATATATCAAATCATCACACTATACACTTTAAATGTCTTACAATTTTGTCACTTTATGTGAACCAATATATTTACTTTTGATTTAGAGTAAATTGACTCACCATTATGATTAAACAAACTTTATTTTCTCAATTTAAGCTGAATTTAAGGTGATCCTAAAATATGTGTTATATCTAAGTCACTTATGGTAGTAAAAATCAATATCATTCGACTTACTAAAATTTTAATTTATATTTTAGTTTAATAGAAAGAGTTTTTCCAAATATAAATAACATGAAAGCAAAGACAGATTTCCTACAGCATCTTTTAAAAAAGAAATATATATCCCGCCCAAAGCTGAGTTGGCAGCACAGCCCTTTTGCACTAGAAACTCTGGACTGAATTCCTGGGTGAGAGGCCTGTGGACATGGCACCCTATGAGCAAGTGAAATTGGACAAGCACCAAGGAAATAAAGGATCAAAGAACTAAGTTAAGGAGTGTATGACATTTCCTACGGTTAGGACTGCATTTACCAATGGGCCAGTGATTCACCAAAATATAACATTTTACTAGATGCTGTCATATTGCTGTCTAACAGGACTGTTGAGAATAGAGTCTACTGTCAAGCTGTGTGGATGAAAGGCTCTTGCTGCTTCAGCCAGGAGTCACTGCTTTGCCTCTGAGGTGGGAGACCCAACTTGAGGACGCTTGTCCACAAGAGACCTCCCAGCTCCATGCAATATCAAATGGTGAAAATCTCCCAGAGATCTCCATCTTAACACCAACACCCAGCTTAACCCAGTGACCAGCAAGTTATAATGTTGGACACCCTATGCCAAATAACTAGCAAGACAGGAACACAACCCCACCCATTAGCAGAGAGGCTGCCTAAAATCAGAATAAGTTCACAGACACCCCAAAACACACCACAAGACATGGACCTGCCCACCAGAAATACAAGATCCAGACTCATCCACCAGAACACAGGTACTAGTCCCCTCCACCAGGAAGCCTACACAACCCACTGAACCCACTTTCACCACTGGGGACAGACACCAAAACCAAACAGAACTATGATCCTGCAACCTGAAAAAAGGAGACCCCAAACACAGTAAGATAAGCAAAAGGAGAAGACAGAAAAACACACAGCAGATGAAGGAACAAGATAAAAACCCACCAGACCTAACAAATGAAGAGGAAATAGGCAGTCTACCTGAAAAAGAATTCAGAATAAAGATAGTAAAGATGATCTAAAATCGTGGAAATAGAATAGAGAAAATGCAAGAAACATTTAACAAGAACCTAGAAGAACTAAAAATGAAACAAGCAAAAATGAGCAACACGATAACTGAAATGAAAAATACTCTAGAAGGGATCAATAGCAGAATAACTGAGGCAGAAGAATGGATAAATGTCCTGGAGGATAAAATAGTGGAAATAGCTACTGCAGAGCAGAATAAAGAAAAAAGAATGAAAAGAACTGAGGACAGTCTCAGAGACCTCTGGGAAAACATTAAACACACCAATATACGGGTTCCAGAAGAAGGAGAGGAAAAGAAAGGGACTGAGAAAATATTTGGAGAGATTATAGTTGAAAACTTCCCTAATATGGGAAAGGAAATAGTTAATCAAGTCCAGGAAGCACAAAGAGTACCATACAGGATAAATCCAAGGAGAAATACGCCAAGACACATATTAATCAAACTGTCAAAAATTAAATACAAAGAAAACATATTAAAAGCAACAAGGGAAAAACAACAAATAACACACAAGGGAATCCCCATAAGGTTAACAGCTGATCTTTCAGCAGAAACTCTGCAAGACAGAAGGGAGTGGCAGTACATATTTAAAGTGATGAAGGAGAAAAACCTACAACCAAAATTACTCTACCCAGCAGGGATCTCATTCAGATTTGATGGAGAAATTAAAAACTTTACAAACAAGCAAAAGCTGAGACAGTTAAGCACCAGCAAACCAGCTTTACAACAAATGCTTAAGGACCTTCTCTAGGCAAGAAACACAAGAGAAGGAAAATACCTACAATAACAAACACAAGAGAAGGAAAAGACCTACATAAACAAGCACAAAACAATTAAGAAAATGGAAATAGGAACATACATATTGATACTTACCTTAAATGTAAATGGATTAAATGCTCCCATGAAAAGACACAGACTGGCTGAATGGATACAAAAACAAGAACCATATATATGCTGTCTACAAACGACCCACTTCAGACCTAGAGACACATACAGACTGAAAGTGAGGGGATGGAAAAAGATATTCCATGCAAATGTAAACAAAAAGAAAGCTGGAGTAGTAATTCTCATATGAGACAAAATATATATTAAAATAAAAACTATTAGAAGAGACAGAGGGACAACTACATAATGATCAAGGGATTGATCCAAGAAGAATATATAACAATTGTAAATATTAATGCATCCAACATAGGAGCACCTCAATACATAAGGCAAATACTAACAGCCATAAGAGGGGAAATCGACAGTAACACATTCATAATAGGGGACTTTAACACCCCACTTTCACCAATGGACAGATCATGCAAAGTGAAAATAAATAAGGAAACACAAGCTTTAAATGATACATTAAACATGATGGACTTAATTGATATTTGTAGGATATTCCATCCAAAAATAACAGAATACACATTTTTCTCAAGTGCTCATGGAACATTCTCCAGGAGAGATCATATCCTGGGTCACAAATCAAGCCGTGGAAAATTTAAGAAAATTGAAATTGTATCAAGTATCTTTTCCAATCACAATGCTATGAGACTAGATATCAATTACAGGAAAAGATCTGTAAAAAATACAAACACATGGAGGCTAAACAATACACTACTTAATAACGAAGTGATCACTGAAGAAATTAAAGAAGAAGTCAAAAAACACCTAGAAACAAGTGACAATGGAGACAGGACTACCCAAAACCTATGGAATGCAGCAAAAGCAGTTCTAAGAGGGAAGTTTATAGCAATACAATCCTACCTTAAGAAACAGGAAACATCACAAATAAACAACCTAACCTTGCACCTAAAGCAATTAGAGAAAGAAGAACAAAAAAACACCAAAGTTAGTAGAAGGAAAGAAATCATCCTCAACAAAATACTAGCAAACAGAATCCAACAGAACATTAAGAGGATAATACACCATGATCAAGTGGGGTATATTCCAGGAATGCAGGGATTCTTCAATATATGCAAATCAATCAATGTGATACACCATATTAACAAATTGAAGGAGAAAAAACATATGGTCATCTCAATAGATGCAGAGAATGCTTTCAACACAATTCAACACCCATTTATGTTAAAATCCCTCCAGAAAGGAGGCATAGAGGGAACTTTCCTGAACATACTAAAGGCCATAAATGACAAACCCACAGCCAACATCATCCTCAATGGTGAAAAGTGAAAGCATTTCCACTAATATCAGGAATAAGACAAGGTTGCCCACTCTAACCACTCTTGTTCAACACAGTTTTGGAAGTTTTAGCCACAGCAATCAGAGAAGAAAAGGAAGTAAAAGCAATCCAAATCAGAAAAGAAGAAGTAAAGCTGTCACTGTTTGCAGATGACATGATACTATACATAGAGAATCCTAAAAATGTTACCAGAAAACTACATAATTGTAAGCCGTGATAAAGTGAGAGAGTGACATGGACATATGTACACTATCAAATGTAAAATAGATAGCTAGTGCGAAGCAGCCACATAGCACAGGGAGATTAACTCGGTGCTTTGTGACCACTTAGAGGTGTGGGATAGGGAGGGTGGAAGGGAGAGAGACGCAAGAAGGAAGAGATATGGGAACATATGTATATGTATAGTTGATTTACCTTGTTATAAAGCAGAAACTAACACACCACTGTAAAACAATTATGCTCCAATAAAGATGTAAAAAAAAAAAGAAATATATTACATATGAAACTATTTTAGGGATGTTAAGCAAACATCTTACATATGAAAAGAGAAATATTCAAAGAATTTGAAGTTTACAATTGAAATGCATTTTTTGATATGCCTATATCTAAAATATGTTAATGTTATTAATATAGAAATATATTACATATGAAACTATTTTAGGGATGTTAAGCAAACATCTTACATATGAAAAGAGAAATATTCAAAGAATTTGAATTGGAAGTTTACAATTGAAATGCATTTTTTGACATACCTATATCTAAAATATGTTAATGTTATTAATATTAAATATAATATTTAAAATGGGTTTCAAAAGGAAATTATTTGAAAAAATCTATCCTTTAAATAATTATACTGACATTTAATATTAATACATTTTACTTATATATTTATTAATTTTGTATACTATGTAGAGCTTGATGAGGTAATGCTAGAATTTATTCAAAAATACATTTGATGGCATATTTCTTGTCTTTGTTTTTAAAGCATCCATGAATATTATTCTAAGACAAAGCATTTTGAATGTGTAGTCAGTCTGTAAAAAAAAATCACAGATATTCAAAAACTTGATATTTCTTTTGGGGCTTAAATTATACCTTTGAAAATCAAGAAATATAACTCATAAACTTTCAAATATCATTTGAAAATATTTTTTATGATTTTCAGATGATAGAACATCAACTATTACTATTTCATCTAGTCTCATCAACTCAAGCAGTACACATTTCTAACATTTCGTGATGTAAATTTGTTTAAAAAGGACTGGCATGGGGCATTCAGAAGTGAATCATTTAGATCAGCAAGTGTTGGCAAACTTTTTCTGTAAAGTCCCAGATAGTAATATTTTAGCATTTCTGGGTCCTTTGGATTCTGAGGGAACTACTCAAGTATGCCATTTTAGCATGATTGTAGTCATAGATTTTATACACACACACACACACACACACACACACACACATACACACACACACACACACACTACACATGGACAGAGAAATATTTTGTATTAATAAAACTATTTGCATGAATAGGTGTGGAAAAATTTTGACTCACAGGCCATAGTTCGTGAATTAGGAAACCAGGCTAATCCAAAATAAAGCTTGCAATCTACATGAAAGTCCATATTATAAAGTAAAATTTAAAGAATACTATAAAAAGTAGAAAGATTATAAGTATTTTAACTACTTATTAGCCATTTCCTCTTTCCTAAACATTTATCATTTTTTAAACTTCTTAAAAAAGATCTTCCATTTGTGCCCAAAGCAAAATACCTAAATGCCTCCATTTTCTTGTTCCTCAAAATATATCTAGAGTTTATATCTCCTATACTCACTATTATATTTAACTCATTTCTTTTTCTCATTTATACTCTTGATTATTTATTTTTCCTGAGGGATGAAAAATGCTTTAATGCTTCATTTAAAAGAATAAAGAGAAAAAAATTAAATGATGGAAGTCATAGAGATGACTCTATAACATTTTATCTTTTCTTATTTCATGTCTCTTTACCTCTTTTTATATTTCTGCTTGCTTAGTGTTTCCAATAAAGTATCAAAGAAGACAGGGCCTCAAACGACAGACTAAGGCACTAAAAGGATAGATTCAGATTCAAAGACAACATAATTTATACTCCAAGTGGAATTGACACAGAGACATTTTGGTCAGACCAAGATGAAATGGTACACATATATGTGTCAAAGTGACCTGGAAAGTAAGACGAACTAACATAAAGCATTTCTGGCATTTCTGTCTTCTTATAATATATGGAAGTAATTCCTTAAAATATTGAAATCATTCATATTCTAGAAACAAAGCAATTCTCCTAATTTTTTTCTGGGTTAATACTGTTCTGCAACATGGAGTGTCTAGACTAGAACTTCTTTGGTCGTGCATGATGGAAAACTGTACTTTCTCATAAGTAACTTTCTATTTTCCTTGAGAAAGGTGATTTCATTTGAGAAGGTAATTTAATTTTTGTGCCATTTAATATTTTTTTTGTTGTTATGCTATGTTATTCAATTAGTAAGCATGAAAGTAAAGAAAAAATCTATTTTCTACATATGTAATAATTTTTCAAGGATCTTTCATCAGAAAAATTATGGAGGCAAGAGTAATTGAAATCAGGCTTCCCTGGTGGCGCAGTGATTGAGAGTCCGCCTGCCAATGCAGGGGACACATGTTTGTGCCCCGGTCTGGGAAGTTCCCACATGCCACGGAGCAGCTGGGCCTGTGAGCCATGGCGCGTCCGGAGCCTGTGTTCCGCAATGGGGGAGGCCACAACAGTGAGAGGCCCACATACCACAGAAAAAAAAAAAAAAAAGAGTAATTGAAATAGTTCCTCATGCTCTAATATACTCGGACACACAAATGTCAACATGCTGTAACTTTGGGGTATATTAATACAGCATTACACTTTAATACTAAAGAGAGCCAAGGAAAAGTCTTTAGATAATCAGAAAATTTCTAGCTAGGTTAAAAAAGTGGATGTGTTCTAGTCTCCATTCTTTTAAACTTTTTATTAATGTCTTGATTGAATATTTGAATGAAATAGCTGCGTTTACCTTTGTCTCTTGTCATAGAGAAAATAGCAATATAAACATTTTCCTTTGTGCTGTTTCAAGAACTATAAGAGGACTTTATTGGTAATTTTTTCAACTCCCTGTTGATTATTTAATCAAAAGACTTCACAGTGTCACAATAAAATGTCAATCTTTTCCCTTACCCAGAAGAAATTTCTTGGACATGTGATCTTAAATGCTTAAAAAGTAACTTTCTATAGATAGTTCAGAGCAAAATTTTAATATGTTGTAATACAATTTAAAATATTATAATAAGCCAAATAAATACTTGGCCTGAAATAATTTTATTCATATTTCACAGAGTTTTCAAATTTATTTCTGAGGAGATCCATAGTGTTGTAAGGTACATAGGGAGGAAGATACTTTTTAATCAGTGATGTACACACATTAAGCTACAAAATCATTACAGGCGTATGTCTTTATTTCCTTAATTCATACCATCCAATGTTTTCTTTTTAGGTATGTATATTAGAGTATATGTAATCAAAATGATTATCTACCCCCTCACACACATACAGCATCACTTGGGAGGATTAGTTGAAAAATAATGTCTTTCAAATTCTCTAGATCAGAGTTTATTAACTCAAATGCCTTCAAGAGCCATACAGGAAATATAAATGGGTAAATATAAATGGGTCCAGAATGATAAATGCAAATGAATCTCTTCGACGTCAGAAGAGAGTTGTTAAATAGATGCTTCTCACTTCAAGTTATAAAAACCTGACTCAAACAACCTAACTAGTACAATGTTTCACATAACTGGAAGTCCATCTAGTGGGTCATTTGTAGTGTTTGTAGTGTTATCACTGTAGTGTTATCCAGGCTCTGTCCAATTTCTTCCAGTTTTCACCCCTCATCTCTGTGTTGTCCCTGTGGTCTCCTTCATGCCAAAACTTACCTCCTTTCATATCTAAAAGAAGAGAGAGAGCCCTCTCAACAAGACTTGGATAAATGTTTATCCCTTCCCTGGCTTGGTGCACTTTAAGCCATATGGCTATTTACTGGCCAAAATAATCCCCAGGGGGGATTTCATTTGTTGATGAGTTTAAGCTGAGTTTTCTGAACAACTCACCTGCAAGAGAAGTCTGATTATCTTAACTGGCCAAAACTAATTAGGACTGGACAAATCATCAGTTTCTTTTGAGTTGCATAAATTTCATAGGAAAAGGTTGGCTGTCTAATTAAAAATGAAATTCAGCTGGAAGGAAGCAAATAAAAGATAAATGTTGGTGAACAATGTAGAGTGCCTCCATATCATATGACCCAGCAATTCTTCTCTTTAGTGTATACCCCAGAGCATTAGAAACCAGTACACAAATATTATACAGAAATATTTATAGCTGCACTATGCACAATAGCCAAAAGGTGAGTGAAAATATCCAAAAATAAGCAGATAAACGAATAGTGGTATTATCTAAAAAACGGAATACTATTAAGCCATAAAAATGAATGAAGTATATACATGCTACAACGTGGATAAACTGTGAAAATGTTATGCTAAGTAAAAGAAGTCAGACACAGAAGACCACATATTGTATGATTCTATTTACATGAAATGTCCAGAGTAGAGAAATCCATAGAAATAGAAAGCAGATTTGTGTTTTCCAGTAACTGGGGTGAATTGGAAATAGGTAGTCACTGCTTTATGAGCACAGGATTTTGTTTTGAGGTGATGAAAATGTTGTGAAAATTGATAGAGATGGAGGTTGCAGAACATTGTGACGGTACAAAATGCTATTGAGTTGTGCACTTTTAAATGGTTAATTTTAGGTTATGTGAATTTTGGCTCAATAAAAATAAATAAAATCTATAAAGGACATTTTTAAAAATGCCTACAAAGTGGGGGATATTTGATATTTTTTTCAGGCTTCTCAGGATCACATATCCAGTGTTGTCACATCTTTTTTATATTTTGAATAAAGTTGGAATAAAAAAATAAAACCCAAACTTTAGAAAACAGTTTGGCAATCTCTTCTAATGTTAAAAGCACTCTATGAGACAGCCATTCCACTCTTAGGTTTACTCAAGAGAAATGAAAATATGTATTCATAAAATATCTTGTATAAAACATTTTAGTTAGAATTGTTCATAAAAATCAAAAATAGAAACAACCCAAATATTCATCCACCTGACAGTAGATAGAGGAATTGTGTTATATCCATACAATAGAGTACTACTCAGCAACTATAAAGAATGAATATAACAGAATGGATGAATTTTTCAGATGTTATTTTGATCTACCATGTGAGATGCTATTTTGAGTTTGGTACAAATGAACACATATCATATGGTTATATTTTCATGAAGTTCATGAATAAACAAAACTAATGTATACTTCTCAAAATCACAACTGAGGTTGCCTCACATGTGTAAAACTTTCAGAAGGGGCACAAGGAAATTTTCTGATGTGATGGAGATGTTCTTATCTTGACTTCAGTATGGGTTATGTGGGTATATACATTTGTCAAAAGGCATCACAATGAAAGCTTAAGATCTATGTTTTTCATTTAATTTAAATTATAAAAAGATAAATTAATTTTTTTAAAAGAAAATAGTGTCCAGAAACATCTGGAAAAAGTGATTGTTCCATTTAGAAAGCCTATTTCAGAAAGCCTTAAATATTTAATGTACATTAATCTTATATCTCACTGTTCTCTGTGGTAAATGACCCTTGTAATCTTTACAAACTAAATGTTAACTTTTATATAAATATTCATTACAGTTTGTACTTTTTTAGTTATTGTCAACCTCTTCTCCTTTTTGATAATCTTCTTCACAGTGACAGTCTTTAGAAACACTATCTGAATTGATAAGCCAAATAAAACACACTTTCTTCCTGACATTGTCTTAAACTACTCCAATTATTACTGGTTTAGATCGTTAGTGACTTAAGTTCAGAAAATATATTCCTACATTTGTATAATAAAACCAAATAAGTTATTCTTATTATAATTTCCATTCTATGTTTACCTCTTACCTTCCTTCAAGTTCCTTCTTACCTTCCTCCATGTGTTGAAAAATGTGTGTCTTATTGTGGACTCATAAGTATTTATTTATCTCAACAATACTTTAAGGTGCCTTGAAAGGGCCTAATAAAGTATTTGGAGTTGGAGATAATTGAGAGGATTTAAACACTGGCAAAATGAAAAACTAAAAAAGAATGGGATATGGTTTGTATACTGAAAATAAAAGCTATAAGTAAGTTTTTAATCTTCAAATTCTGAAACACTGCATTCCTTTGATTCAACTTCCTCAGAGAGAAAATTTGAATTATATTAATTGAAATTTAGAGAAAAAAGCTAATACAAATGAGTTTCCCAATATGCAATCTGGCCCGGAAGAGCAATCTCTGGGAATTCAGAGAAAGTTAGAACAAGTGGCTCAAAGTAGTTGTGCCATCTGTCCTTTCTGGCCAGTCCACATTTGATGGTCCTTGTGTCTGATTGGTTTTTTTTTTTGTTGTTTGATTGATTCTTTGGTCAGTAATTCAATTCACCCTCAGATATAGAATTTAGGAGTAGATGTAAAAAAATTATTGCACTTTTAGATTCCCTTATTTTTGCCAATTAGCATTCCATTAATTTTGTAATTCAAGAATTGTCCTCACTGCCACTTTCTCAACTTATTTGTGAAAGAAAAGGGAAGATATTTTCAAAAATGCCAGGCAAAAAAGTAAAAACAAACAAACAAAAACATACAAAATTTTACACTCAAATATTTTTGTTAAACGTAGTACTTTAGCCAAAAAGAGGTCATTCAGAAATAGGAAAGCAAGACTGACATTTTATAACACTGGATAAACATTGACATAAGGGCAGATATTTATTGTAAATTTGAATATAAAATCGAATAAAATGTTTAAAACTATATAGAATATGATAAAATTATAGTCTAATAACAATTAATACATGTGGTTTATTTTTAATGAGAAATGTGAAAAATTAACGCGATTAATTTTTTAATTTTTAGAAAGATTATTACAAACTAGTTTTCTCCATCAAATTATCAAAGATAGTTAAAAGTAAAAGTGTTTTTAAATTCTGCTTTATTGGATAATCAGAGATTTGTAACATGATGACAAACCAATTATGATATTCATATGATGGAAGGATTTTTAAACATTAATATGATACTATAGATGATATGCAAAATCCATAATATATGAAAATGAAAAATCAAGACAAATATATGTATAAAACATGCATATATATTATTAGAATCAAATATATTTTAATACTTTTTAAACTTTTTTCCCAAAATGGTATTATTCTATAGTTAGGAAATAAAAATCCTCAAATAATAATCCAGTCCCTATGCATATGCAGAATCAAAATATATTTGGATGAAAATTATGTGTTGTGCAATTGTGTAGAATTAGTTTTTATTTCTTATTTGTATAAATGTTTAACCAAAACAGATTTTTGCTTAAAATTAAAAATTTAAAGATATGATCTGGGCTCAATAAATTTTATAAGTGATGTTACAGAGCACACTTTCTATAGTCTTTTTGTACCTTTCCTAAAATATTTAATGTTCATAACTTTTTATGTAGTATAAAATTTCAATCTCTTTATACAAAATATGACTCCAATGTTCTGTAATTTCTTTTATTCAGTTAAGAAGTTATATTTGACATTTAAAAAAAAATCAGCATGTATATCTCTAACTCATTTCATTGTGGTTCATTTATAGATGCATCATACTTTACTAAATCAATCCCCTTTTGATGGAAATTTAGATAGTTTATTACATATACATTCATGCAAAAGAAAACCCTGTAGAATAAATTACTAGAAGTAGTAATAATGAGTAAAATATATAAAGTAAAGTAAGAAAGAGGCTTGATTATCCAATAGATTATACTATAAGACCAGAATTTGAGAAACATTGTCAGTCTTTGAGGTAGTGAACATTATGACTAAGGTCACACAAAAGGGACCACATTTTTTTTTGTTGTTGTTGTTCTGTGCAAAATGGTTTAAGAGGTGCAAAATCAGGTTTTCTCTCCTTTCCTCCCTCCCTCCCTTCCTCCCTCTGTTCCTTTCTTCCATCCTTCCTCACTCCCTTCCTTCCTGTGTCACACCCTTCTCCTTTCCTCTCTCCCTCCCTCTCACATCTTTTGTTTTTTCTGTGTATTTTTTCTTTGATATGGTGCAGTTTTTTCTTTTAATTCAGTTTTATATAATTTCAGGAAACTTTCATTTTGTTACATTTGATATAATAAATAGATGTTCATGAAATAAATATTGTATATACAATAAATATGTAAATATATATTTCCCATAACAAATGATAAATGGTAGGTCTTCCTTAAGGGACAGATGTTATTGCACCCAAATGTTGATAAAATTCAGTTGCAAATTGAAATACTATCAAAATAAAGTAGTAAATCGGTATTTATACAAATGATTTCATGGTTTTCAGATACTATAAAAGGGAGCCAACTCATTCATTTTTAAGTAACTGCTTTAAAAATACAATTGTTGTAAAGGCCAGTGGAACAATGTATACGATTAAAAATACAGAAGAAAGTAAAATGCAAAATTATGTATATGGTAAATATTATAATAATTCATATGCATAATGATCACAAGTTGTCATAAATACATGGCATTTCATTGTATTCATATGATGTTTCATACAATTATTTTGGTGTATAAAATTCAATTAATTGACTTTTACTGTATTGAAATTTTCTACCTATATCATTTTATAAACTTTTTGTTAATTTTTGATCTACCTTCATTCCTAATGGCATAAAATCAGAACATTCCCAGTTTGTAATCATGCCTATGCCATGTGTACTTAAAACTATACATTCGTTAGATTTGTGTTATATTTGGAAATTCATAGTAAATAACATTTTCTGAGAATCATTATCCCAAAAGCAATGGCAAAATTAGATCATGATCCCATATATTAGAATGGTAGTAGAGATAATTGCAGGGAAAAAAACATTTTGAAAACACAATTACCGAAGAGAATTCTATTTAGTTTTTGCATGTCATACCAGTTATTTAATAATGTATAGATACAGCAATTACCACAAAACATTGGAATGAGTTATTTTAACCAAGAAAAGTTGGTAATCTTTATGCAAAAACATATTCCAGGAACACAGAAGACTGCAGCTTATAAAAATAAAGATATGTTTTCTAATATTAGTTGCTTGCTTCATATGGTGTTTTATATTCTGTTACTAAATATCCATAATAGAGTTGCTGATTTATACTTGTGTTAGCTGACTCAACAATGAAAAATTCCAGCAAAAAATTATATAAGGAAGAGCAACTGCCCTGATAGTTAAATATTTCCTTAAAATAACCTAGATTTGGAAGCAATTATATCCAGTAGTAGTTGTACTTTCTGTACTTTCTTCTCAATCTCTAAAATATCTCCATTAAAGCATAACTCATTTAAAGACATCTTCCCATAAAAATGGAAATTAAGCAAATATAGTTTCAGTGGAGAATGAGCCAACCCAAGCAATTTTCTGCAGAGATGTGTTTGTGTTCAGTTTATTTCTTAACTTAACCTCTAGGGAGCAGTTGTAGAAAAGTTGACTCTGAAACTATTCTCTAAGGGTAAGTTATCTTCTTGTCTTCTACTTGGACTGAAATCCTGTCAGGTAAAAGGCCACCTCACCTTACTGACTGCTTGTACTAACACCTTTAAATGGGGTGCTCTTTGGGATAAGTACAAGAAAGAATTTCAGGAGACAAAGAATGATTTGATTTTTATTTCATTTTGTATGTGAAAATCCTAGTGATGAACTATGGTAAAGAAAAGTGGAAAATTTAACAACCAAGAAAATATTCAAAATTTTAGCTGTTTCTGCAAATCTTTTCAATGCTTTCTCATTATTACAGGGTTTAAAAGCTTTGTGTTTAGTTTATCTAAATTTTAATAGATTCAGAGCTTTGATTTATTGTATTATAATTAATAAAAGATTGCTTAATCTCAGAGTCAATATAGTTGACTTACAAATGGAAATCTCCCTTTCCAATAGAAAAGATCACCCAGAACATTAAAATCATGAGGTCTAATTCTCATAGTCTGTATTCATACTGAAAATTAATATCAAGAAATCCATAGTACCTTCTTTCTTCTATGAGCTATGATGTGATCTAGAGTCATATTACAATTACCTGCAAATAGAAGATATTCTGTCTCTTACTCATAAAATATATAGTCTGTTATTCTGGTTTCATCAATCTCATGTCTAAATTCCCTTAATGTCTAAAAGAAGGGGCTACCTCCCTAAAATTTGTTGTATTATATCTTGTAAGAAAAAGAATGATTTCTTTTAATTTAATTTAAAAAAGTATTATAGGCAAAGCATGTGCAAAGCAATCTGTTATGTGCTGAGAATATGAAGATGAATAGAGCCAAGATCCGGTGCCCAAGAACCTTAGAGTCAAACTATAATACAGGGATATACAATATACATCAAGCATGTTGAGTGCACCACCGGTGGGAAAGTTCAGTGGGCCCTTGTTGATTGTGACAGAAAAGGATGTCTAAGGTGATGTTTAACTGGGGAGGACATTTGTGTTAAACTCTTGAGAATGTGTGAGAATTCACCAGATATTGATGTAGAAAATGCATATTCTATAGAAGGGCAACAGCACCAAATATATACAGTTCTGATAGTGCATAGCTTATATTATTCATTTATGAAATATTTATTGAGTACCTATTTGTTGTCTGAAAATGGGAAACACTCATGTATTACAAATTCAGGATATCTATTTATCTATGTATTTCCTCAAAAGCTCAAAGTCAGTTGGGAAATATATGCAGTCATCTATGACAAGCCAAGACAACAGAGTTCAATAAGGTCCTATTAAACGTGGTCACATGAGAGATTTAGAAAAGATATTTAACCAGTTTGAGTTAATAATATGCAGTTTTGTAAAGGAGAGAGCACCACCAATGTATATAGAATGAATTTAAAATTAATCAACTTTTAGAAACATGCTGAAGGTAAACACTGCAACCCCCCAAAATCTCTTTAAAGACATAACTATGTGTCACAGCATAGCAACTCTGAGAAGTTGAAATTAGGTGAAAGAGAGATATCATGAAGTGCCCAGCTACTTGAGAAAATTCATTGATTATAGAATATTTATTTATTTATTTTTAATTTTTTTAGAATATTTATTGATTAGTTACTATGTGTCAGGTTCTATAGTCACTGTTTGATATACAATGAACAATATATTTTCTCTTTCCTCATATTGGACAGACAAGTACTCATGAAAATGCAATTACAGTGATAATTAAATGAGTCTTTAGGTATGAGGAAAAGTTTCGTGCAGATGAAATGTTTTATTTAATTGTATAAACCAGGTTAGTCAGCAAAGATACGGGGTGGGCTGAAGAAAAGAGACATTCCAAAAGTCAGGAATGTTTTGTGTAAAGTAATAAAAACAAAGAAAGTGTGGAACTTTCAAGAAACTCTAAGTTATTTAGTATAGCTAGAAAAAAAAATGTGAAGAGGGCCAGATGAAGCTGGAACATAATGAAAGTAGATCCTGGAAAATCCTTTTACATTTTGATAAAGAGTCTGGGCTTCATTTGGAGGGAGATGAGAAGCCATGAGTTAGGAAGATTGTTGTCCTCATATCTGGGTGCTGGAAAAGGCATTTTCCTGTTGTGTGGATAGATGCTATTAATAAGGATAAGAACCAAAACAGGGGACTATTGTAGTCATTCAGTAAAGAGAGGATGGGGGTCTGGACTATTCTAATGGGGATTAGGGTATAGTTTTACAAAAAAATTTGTGAGTACTGCTATTTGCTCAGTTGTTTAAAGAGAAAGATAAACCTAAACTGTAACCAGGTTTGGGGCAACTGTATGAAGTGGTGCCACTAAATGAATAGCTGACACTTGTCAAAGAAAAAGTAAGGAGTAAAAAGTAATACCTTTAGTTTGGATGTGTTATTTGAGAAGAATAAAGCACAAGATGAAAATATAAGTAAATAAAAATAAAATAATCTTTGGAAGTGGAGTGATACGATAATGACATTTTAGAATGATAATCAATGAAAATTAAAAGAATTGAAGAAAAGCGGTGATGGAAACAAGAAGTTTTATTGTTATAGATCAAGGTAGCATAGATAGTAGAAGGCTGAATATGTGAAGATTGATAATGAAGTTCCAATGACACAGTTTTGTGATCAGATGAATATGACGCAAAGAGGGGAGCAGATAGACCGACTCTCAGGTTTTAATCTTGGAAGACTAGAAAGATGACAAACTAAGGAGATGACATGGATAAAGTGAAAGTTTGAGGGAAAAGATAGGGAGTCTCAATCAGCCCTCATCAGTTTTAGATACCCATCGGGCAATAAGTAGTACACAATTTTGAATGTCAAGAAAATCTCAGGACTGGAGAACCATTGTATTTAGTTACTAGAGTCGGGGAAAAATGAAGTCAGTCAAAAGCATTCATAGTTTTATTGATCTTTGTTATCGTTTCCTTCATTTCTTTTCCATTTATTTATGATCTGATCTTTATGATTTCTTTCCTTCTGCTAACTTTGGGGGATTTTGTTCTTTCTCATTGCTTTAGGTGTAAGGTTATGCTGTTTATTTGAGATGTTTCTTGTTTCATAAGGTAGGATTGTATTGATATAATCTTCCCTCTTAGAACTGCTTTTGCTGCATTCCATAGATTTTGGGTCATTGTGTTTTCACTGCCATTTGTTTCTAGGTATTTTTTGATTTCCTCTTTGATTTCTTCAGTGATATCTTGGTTATTAAGTAGTGTGTTGTTTAGCCTACATGTGTTTGTATTTCTTACAGATTTTTTCCTGTAATTGGTATCTAGCCTCATAATGCTGTAGTCAGAAAAGATACTTCATACGATTTCAATTTACTTAAATTTACCAAGGCTTGATTTGTGACCCAAGATATGATCTATCCTGGAGAATGTTCTATGAGCACTTGAGAATAATGTGTATTCTGTTGTTTTTTGATGGAATGTCCTGTAAACATCAATTAAGTCCATCTTGTTTAATGTATCATTTAAGGCTTGTGTTTCCTTATTTATTTTCATTTTGGATGCTCTGTCCATTGGTGAAAGTGGGGTGTTAAAGTTCCCTACTATGATTGTGTTACTGTCAATTTCTCTTTTTATGGCTGTTAGTATTTGCCTTAGGTATTGAGGTGCTCCTATGTTGGGTGCATAAATATTTACAATTGTTATATCTTCTTCTTTGATTGATCCCTGGATCATTATGTAGTGTCCTTCTTTGTCTCTTGTAATAGTCTCTGCTATAAAGTCTATTTTGTCTGATATGGGAATTGCTACTCCAGCTTTCTTTTGTTTTCCATTTGCATGGAATATCTTTTTCCATCTCCTCACTTTCAGTCTGTATGTGTCCCTAGCTCTGAAGTGGGTCTCCTGTAGAAAGCATATATATGGGTCTTGTTTTTGTATCCATTCAGCTAATCTATAACTTTTGGTTGGAGCATTTAATCCACATACATTTAAGGTAATTATCGATGTGTATGTTCCTATTTCCATTTTCTTAATTGTTTTGGGTTTATTATTGTAGGTCTTTTCCTTCTCTTGTGTTTCTTGCCTAGAGAAGTTCCTTTAGCATTTGTTGTAAAGCTGGTTTGGTAGTGCTGAATGCTGTTACCTTTTGCTTGTGTGTAAAGGTTTTAATTTCTCCATCAAATCTGAATGAGATCCTTGCTGGGTACAGTAATCTTGGTTGTAGGCTTTTCTCTTTCATCACTTTAAATATGTCTTGCCACTCCCTTCTGGCTTGCAGTGCTTCTGCTAAAAGATCAGCTGTTAACCTTATGGGGATTCCCTTATGTGTTACTTGTTGTTTTTCCCTTGCTGCTTTCACTATTTTTTCTTTGTATTTAATTTTTATAGTTTCATTAATATGTGTCTTGCCATGTTTCTCCTTGGATTTATCCTGTACGGAAGTCTCTGTGCTTCCAGGACTTGATTAACTAATTCCTTTCTCATATTAGGGAAATTTAACTATAATCTCTTCAAATATTTCCTCAGTCCCTTTCTTTTTCTCTTCTTCTTCTGGGACCCCTATAATTTGAATGTCGGTGTGTTTAATGTTGTCCAAGTGGTCTCTGAGACTGTCCTCAATTCTTTTCATTCTTTTTTCTTTATTCTGCTGTGCAGTATTTATTTCCATTATTTTATCTTCCAGGTCACTTATCCATTCTTCTGCCTCAGTTATTCTGCTATTGATTCCTTCTAGAGAATTTTTAATTTCATTTATTGTGTTGTTCATCATTGTTTGTTTGATCTTTAGTTCTTCTAGGTTGTTGTTAAACATTTCTTGTATTTTCTCCATTCTATTTCCAAGATTTTGGATCATCTTTACTATCATTACTCTGAATTCTTTTTCAGGTAGACTGCCTCTTTCCTCTCCATTTTTTTGGTCTGGTGGTCTTTTGCCTTGCTCCTTCATCTGCTGTGTTTCTCGATCTTCTCATTTTGCCTAACTTACTGTGTTTGGTGTCTCCTTTTAGCAGATGGCAAGTTCGTAGTTCCCATTGTTTTTGGTGTCTGCCCCCAGTGGCTCAGTTTGGTTCAGGAGGTTCTGTAGGGTTCCTGATGGAGGGGACTGGTGCCTGTGTTCTGGTGAATGAGGCTGTATCTTGTCTTTCTGTTGGGCAGGACCACGGCTGGTGGTGTGTTTTTGGGTGTCTGTGACCTTATTATGATTTTAGGCAGCCTCTCTGCTAATGGGTGGGGTTGTGCTCCTATCTTGCTAGTTGTTTGGCATAGGGTGTTCAGCACTGTAGTTTGCTGGTCGTTGAGTGAAGATGGGCCTTAGCATTGAGATGGAGATCTCTTGGAGAGCTTTTACAGTTTGATATTACATGGAGCTGGGAGGTCTCTGGTGGACCAATGTCATGAATTCGGCTCTGCCACCTCAGAGACATAGGCCTGACACCCGGCTGGAGCACCAAGACCTTGTCAGCCACATGGCTCAGAAGATAAGGGAGAAAAGAAGAAAGAAAAAAAAAATAAAAGAAAGAAAGAAAGAAAGAAAAGAAAGAAAAGCAAAGAAAAAAGAAACTATTAAATAAAAAATTAAAAAATTATTAAAAAAAATAAGTAATAGAAAAGAAAAGAAAGAAAGAAGAGAGCAACCAAACCAAAAACCAAAAGCACCAATGTTAACCAGTGCTAAAACTATACTAAAATAAATTAAATAAATAAACAAATAAAAACAGACAGACAGGACCCTAGGACAAATGGTAAAAGCAAAGCTATACAGACAAAATCACACAAAGTCCACCACCTCAATTTGGGATGATTCATTGTCTATTTAGGTATTCCAGAGATGCAGGGTACATCAAGTTGTTTGTGGAGATTTAATCTTCTGCTCCTGAGGCTGCTGCTAGAAACTGCCCTTTCTCTTCTTTGTTCACACAATTCCCAGGGTTCAGCTTTCGATTTGGTCCCACCTCTGTATGTAGGTCGCCTGAGGGTGTCTGTTCCTGATCTAACAGGTGGGTTAAAGGAGAAGCTGATTAGAGGGCTCTGGCTTACTCAGGCCAGGGAGAAGGAGGGGTACAGAATGGGGGCAAGCCTGTTGGGGCAGAGGCCAGTGTGATGTTACAAGAGCCTGAGGCATGCCATGTGTTCTCCCGGGGAAATTGTCCCTGGATCACAGGACCCCGGCAGTGGTGGGCTGCACAGTCTCCCTGGACGGTGGTGTGGATAGTGACCTGTGCTTGCACACAGGTTTCTTGGAGGCTGCAGCAGCAACCTTAGCGTTTCATGCCCTTCTCTCGTGTCCGTGCTGATAGCCGTGGCTCTCCTGTTTCTGGAGCTTGTTTAGGTGGTGCTCTGAATCCCCTCTCCACGCGCACTCTGAAATAATGGTCTCTTGCCTCGTAGGCAGGTCCAGACTATTTCCCGGACTCCCTCCTGGCTAGCTGTGGCACACTAACCACTTCAGGCTGTGTTCACGCAGCCAACCCCAGTCCTCTCCCTGGGATCTGACCTCTGAAGCTGGAGCCTCAGCATCCAGCCCCCACTCACCGAGGCGGGTGAGCAGACAAGCCTCTCGGGCTGGTGAGTGCTGGTCCGCATGGATCCTCCATGTGGGAATCTCTGCGCTTTGCCCTCTGCACCCCTGTTGCTGCATTCTCCTCTGTGACTCCAAAGCTTCATCCCCACCCTCCCGCCCCGTCTCCACCAGTGAAGGGGCTCCCTAGTGTGTGGAAACTTTTCCTTCTTCACAGCTCCCACTCAGAGGTTCAGGTCCCATCCCTATTCTTTTGTCTCTGTTTTTTTCTTTTTCTTTTGCCCTCCCCAGGTAGGTGGGGAGTTTCTTGCCTTTTGAGAAGTCTGAGGTCTTCTGGCAGTGTTCTGTAGGTGTTCTGTAGACATTGCTTCATATGTAGTTGTATTTCTGATGTATTTGCTGGGAGAAAGGTGATCTCCACGTCTCACTCCGCCATCTTGAAGGTCTCCCTCAACTTTAATTGTTTAAGTCACCACTTACTGTATTTAAGTTGACTATCAATATTTGTGTAATCAAAGTTGTAAAATATACTATTGTATAGAACAAAGGTATTTTAGATTTGTATTAATTTCTGTACATTCAGTGAATAATGAGAGCTCAAAAAATTGTATATATAGAAATTAAACTCTAAAACCTAAATCTTGAAGTACCAATGTAAGTGTATACATAGACACCTTTCCCAGACGAAATTATTCCCATTGTATAGACTAGAAAATTGGAACTTCAAGTGGATAATATTTTTTCCGTTGTTATATTACTGTTGTGTGGCAGAATTACACCAAGCACAGACTAAGGATAATAACTCTGATGATTTCACTTCCATGATCATCAAATACTCCTGAAGTGGATCTGTCTTCTCTCCTTCTCAATCACTATGTATTTTTATATGCCATGCTCCACACCTGATATATGTTCCCATCTTAATTCCTGGCCACAATTCTTGTAAGCCCAGATATTAAAAATGAAAACCTGTGATGTGGCAGAAATTTATAAAATATATGAGTAAGTGAGAAGAAACATGACACCTGTTTTCACTTCTCAAGAAATATAAGTGATGATATTTTGGACCAAGTGAAAATCACTTAGTAAATTTGAAAATTGTTCAGCATTGTTAGGAGAAGCTGTGAAAGGCAGACATCAGTGTTGACTTTTGATAAGAATTAAGCCATGGGGGGCTTCCCTGGTGGTGCAGTGGTTGAGAGTCCGCCTGCCAATGCAAGGGACATGGGTTCGTGCCCCAGTCCAGGAAGATCCCACATGCCGCAGAGCAGCTGGGCCTGTGAGCCATGGCTGCGGAGCCTGTGCATCCAGAGCCTGTGCTCTACAACGGGAGAGGCCACAACAGTGAGAGGCCCGAGTACCTCAAAAAAAAAAAAGAATTAAACTATGGACTTCCGGAAATTGATGACTTCCAAGATGTTCACATTTTCCATTGTTCATTTCAGTGACTTGAAAAAAATATCTAAAATATATTGTTTCTTCAAGAAAATCACAAACAAAAACACACAAACATACTCATATGAAAGAAAGGTAGAAATAAAGAGATGTAAAGAATATAACAAATATTAAAGAAAGAGAGAGGCTGTTGTAGTATTAATAACCAGACAGAGGGAATTCCCTGTCAGTCCAGTGGTTAGGACTTAGCATTTCCACCGCAGGAGGCTGGGGTTTGATCCCTGGTCAGGGAACTAAGACCCCACAAGCTACACGGCACTGCCAAAAAACAAAACAAAACAAAAATAGCAGACAGAATTTATGACATAAAGAAGTTCTGTACATAATAATAAAAGGACAAATTCAACAAAAAAGGAACTTAGCAAAGAGAATAAGAAAGACCGAGCAGAATACTTAGGACAGTCAACTCCTGGTGAAATAGAAGACTTGTAAAAGGAAGATCACTCCAGTATATAAAGAAATTAAGAGTCAATTACAAGGAAATATTTCAAAAAAATGAATTCTGAATTATTAACTCTAATTAATGCAGATAATCATGTTGAGTAATGCATTATTAGCATGGAATGTCTAAAGAAAAAATAGTATTCACAAATAAGTAATGCAGGATCTTAAAAAAAAAAAAGCAATGAATATGAACATAGAGGAAAGAAAATTTAAAAGCAAAGGAAAAAAACCCTTGGAGAACTTATTTGATGATAACACAAGTTCAAAAATAAATAAATAAACAGGGAGGTAGAAACATTTAATAATAAAGATAACAGTATCTATAGACATCTATAGATTGAAATCATTCACCAAGATCTAGACAGGATGGATTAAAGAAAAAAATTACAGCAGAAATGTTGTATGGAAAAATATCACTTAAAATAATAACGTGATAACTATTTTCATCTATCAGATTGATAAATATTTAGATTTAAAAGATTGATAATATTTAGTGCCCTCATGGTATATGGGAAATTCATGTTCTGGTTTAATTTGTGGGACTGAATTTATGGCAATCTGTTGGAACAGAATTTCACAGAGTACATACTTTTGATTAGTAATTTCACCTTAATATTCTATAGAATGATTTCTACCCGGTAAAATTATCCTCATGCTTAAGCACAGGTTTGGACACAGATAGACTAAGATTTCAGTAATTCTAATCTATCTGCATGATAATCTAATAAAGAATAATACATAGTCAACTTTATGATTAGGTAAAGTGGGAAGAGATTGAGAAGAAATGTGGTAAGCTTAATAACAAGGTATAATCATTAATACTGTTTGTCATTACCAAAATGAATTTTTTAAAACAAAGCTATCTGCTAGGTAGTATTTCTTTCAGGTGAAAACTACTTGATAAAACCAGGCACAATAGGTAAGCATGCAAATATATTGAAATGTATTAATAAAATCTGTATTCACAGAGGAATGCATACTATATTGAAAGGATTTTTGGTTTACTCATGTCCTCAAAATAGCTTGATAACTGTTAGGAACAGTATATTTTAAAGTTCAGTTTAAAGTACATGTATCCTTTTCACTTCTACTGGCCTTCACCAAGGAGTCTCATATTTTCTATGCCTTAAAAAAATCCCCAGTAAAGGGGCTTTGAGTGAGGCACCAGTAATATCTACAAAGTAACATTCATTTATTTATTTTTTATTTTTTTAAAGAATTTTATTTATTTATTTATTTATTTATGGCTGTTTTGGGTCTTTGTTTCTGTGCGAGAGCTTTCTCTAGTTGTGGCAAGTGGGGGTCACTCTTCATTGTGGTGCACGGGCCTCTCATTACCACGGCCTCTCTTGTTGTGGAGCACAGGCTCCAGACGCGCAGGCTCAGTATCTGTGGCTCACGGGCCCAGTCACTCCGCAGCATGTGGGGTCTTCCCAGACCAGGGCACGAACCCGTGTCCCCTGCATTGGTAGGCAGACTCCCAACCACTGTGCCACCAGGGAAGCCCCTACAAAGTAACTTTTAAATTGGGGATATATCCAGTCTTCAAAATAAGCATCATAAAAGTTTTTACCATTTGTCAAAAATCATTCTTTTTAGGAAAACTGTATTGAAGGAGAGTAAAGGGCTTAACATATTTGGGTTAATATTTCATCATTCATTATTTAATTTCCATCACTTCATGAGACTCCTAATATGGTAGGACTCAAAATATATTTTTGTGTTTAATGGTCTTAGTCAGTAGTCAGCTGAATATTATAGGAAGCATTGTAGCTGTATCATCTATCATCACTGTAATCACTATTATCAAATATTTATTGAAACTACATCAGGTTTATTTCACTCAACTGTGTGTCTTTATATGATATTCCTAAGTTACAGTAATTTTTAAATTTTTTTTTAATTTTGGCTGCATTGGTTCTTCGTTTCTGTGTGCAGTCTTTCTCTAGTTGCAGCGAGCAAGGGCTACTGTTTGTTGCCCTGCATGGGCTTCTCATCATGGTGACTTCTCCTGTTATGGAGCACAGGCTCTAGGTATGCGGGCTTCAGTAACTGTGGCTCGCAGGCTCTAGAACGCAGGCTCAGTAGTTGTGGTGCATGGGCTTAGTTGCTCCACGGCATGTGAGATCTTCCTGGATCAAGGTTCAAACCCATGTCCCCTCCATTGGCAGGCAGATTCTTAACCACTGTGCCACCAGGGAAGTCCCAAGTTACGGTAATTTTAATACAAGGTTCATACTCTGAAGATTTATTTCCTTTACAACACAATTGTAGAGGGAAGAAAACAGATGAAATTCTACAAACTCTGTCCTTTTCTTATTTAGCACTCTTGTTGTTCCATGTGTTGTGTTGAAGTCCCACCAGGTGGCTTAGTCTTTAATTTCAGTAACAGATATTTACTGTGGATTCTAAAATGGCATTCCTATTGAAAATCAAAAGTAAAGGAAAAAGAAAAAAATTTTTGGAAAGTGTTTTATATGGAAAAGAGAAAAACAATTTATTCACAAAAAGTGAAGTAAGTCTGACAGGATCTTCTAGCTTTTCTTTTTCCTACTTATCTATTTTTATGTCTCTAAAAAATACACACATACATATTTCTAATAGAATATTGATAGAGTATAACAGTTGATATTAACAGAGCTAATTAACAACATTGTATTACAGTATTTAATATATCAACATTAGTTAAAAAACAAAACACCTATGTCAGCAAGGTGAAGAATCCAGAACAAATTTTATCAAAACATTAAAAATTACAACTGAAAAATATAACATGTTTTTGTTTATTGACTGATCACATTTCATAGATCTATCAAAATATCAGTGCTTTCAAAATATGTAAATGAAATTGCAAATATCCAGTAAAATATCCAGTGTTTTATTAGTAAAAGATCAAAGTAGGGAAGTAAGTGAGGTCAGGATATTTACTTCTCAGCTTTGCTTGCTGATTTGCAGTGAGTTGACTGTCTCCCTCTATAAAAGCCATAGTTCTATTCACAGAGTCCTCCCACTTTACCATCTTTATATTTTGGAAACTGATCTTTTGTATCCTCAGGCCTTGGGTTGGGAATGGCCCCCTTCGTATTCCTAGCTTCAGGGTATTTCAATTTCTTAGTGGTTTCCTTAAACCCTGACCACATTTATGTGGTAAATAGTCAATTTATTAAAGATTCCACAAATTACACAGTTTGGGAAGGCCATTTTTTGATAGGAATCTAGCTGATACAGTTAAAGATTCTAGGCTGGAATGACAGAAATATAGTTCAAAAATAATTATAGCTAGATTTAACTTAGATTTTTTGTTGTTGATTTTTTTCTAATTTTTTAATGGATAATACAATGTTCTAAATAGCTATTGACCAGAGCACTATGTAGACTTTGTATCTTATAAAATGTAATCTTATAAAATTTTATATTTTAATATTCATAGCACTGAGAATATTTTACATAATATTAAAGTCTGATAGTGATTATTAAGAAATGACAATATTGGGCTTCCCTGGTGGCGCAGTGGTTGAGAGTCCACCTGCCGATGCAGGGGACACGAGTTCGTGCCCCGGTCCGGGAAGATCCCACATGCCGCAGAGCAGATGGGCCCGTGAGCCATGGCCGCTGAGCCTGTGCATCCGGAGCCTGTGCTCCTCAGCGGGAGAGGCCACAACAATGAGAGGCCCGCGTACCGCAAAAAAAACAAAAACGAAAACAAACAAAAAAGAAATGACAATATTAACAATAGATTAGTTTCTCTTTCCATTAGATTGAGTTTTACACATAGGTAACACTTTACTCCTATGGAAAAAAAGAGGAAACTGCTAAAGATTATCATGCAAATTTCTCTGCCTTGAGGACATGCACTTTATGAAAATTATAGTTGGAAAAAGTCTAGACATCTATGATGGTAGGAGGAGGAACAATATTTGCTGTTTTAGATTTGTTTTCTGTTCATGCTAAACTAATCTCTTAAATTGTTAAGATGTTTTTCAAAAAACTCAATCACAATCAAGCCATCATGATTTTCTTATTTGTCAAATAACTAAAACATTCTGTATGAAAAGTAAAGTTATCTAAATTTTTGGCTTGGACCTTATATGAAAGAAAAAGGTGCAATATTTAGAATGTTGTAAGTTTTAATAGGTAAAACAACTATGCAGCTGTGATTAGTCATGGGCTAAATGCCTCCTCAGAAGAGTTACATAATAAACCTTTTATTCCTTATGTCTGAATCATGAATATTCTGTTGAGCGCCTTCATTGTGTGAGGAAATTTAGAAAGTAACGGGTAGATTCTTTCATGCTATACAAACATTCCTAGTGTGGTAAGTACTGAGAACTGCATTCTGAGTTTTAACAACTTACAGAAAAGTGAATTGAATTTCTGAAGCCTGGGAAATGATAAGAGAGAGGTGAAAAAGAGATAGTGTGCTAATGACCCTAGAGAGTTTGAAAATGTTATGGTCATGTCTTGAAAGAATCTCGTAAAAGGAGATAATGGGCATGACTGAATCTGTAAAGAAAAGATCTTGCTATCAAGTGCCTGAGAGCATGGCAGTCAAGAGCCAGGGGCAATCAGCCAGAACCTGAGTAAGTTATTCCATTCCTTCAGAGTGAGGCTGTGCCTACACTACCAGAAATTAATTAACCAATGCCACTTTTTTCCCCCTCCACACTAACATTAACAGACTATTCTTTTTTCCTTTGCTCATATTATTGTAATGTGTGTTAAAACTCACACATCGTGAAAGATATATAAAGAATATTTCATGAGGTTAACTGACATGGTATTTGGGAAATGAAACCTAAGATTTGTAATACGCCAATATTGTAAATTCACAGTTCTTTCTCCTGTTCAGTTAATAGCTTTAAATCAATGTATTTTATTTCTTCTTTATTTCAGTCATGCATTAAAATATGTACCCTGTAGGCATTGCTATCACCCAGAATTATGTCATACTTGATATCTCAAACTCTTGAATTAATCAATTACAATATTCTTATCTTTCCTGACTTTTTATGCCAAACATACTCGTATTCCCCTATGTCTCCATCCCAATTTTTAATTTTTCTCCATGTAATTGTTTTCTCTCTGTATAGACCAAATTTAGGCAATCAACAATACTGTTGGAGGTGCTGAACATAATCACCCCATTTCTTATTTTTTCTTTTCTTTTTTTTTTTTTTTTTTAACCACACCGCACAGCACTCAGGATCTTAGTTCCCAAACCAGGGATGGAACCCATGTCCCCTGCAGTGGAAGTGCAGAGTCCTAACCACTGGACCACCAAGGAATTCCAGTCACCCCATTTCTTAATCCATGGCTTTAGCTTCCACTTGGCATTAAAACAGAGGCAATGAAACTTGAAGTTCTTGAATATTATTCTCCTCACCTAAATGACAAGATAATTTCTTCATAGCTAATTTTCTTGTCTCTGCCTCAGGACAAAAGTTCCATTCATTTACAAGTTGTAACAGTGCCAGTGTTGAGGAGCAGAGGAGTGAAGTCCTTGTAGACTTGTAAACAACTGTGTCCCTTCAGGCTTTCATAAAATACTATTCAAAGGTGGTTGAAATCATCTTTCTCAAATTATGTTGCTGCTCCTTATAAAAATTCTGGTCCTATTGTTTTCCAAAACTAAAATCTCCACTTTCAGTTATCTATTTCATCAGTGCTTCTTTCTCTTCCTTCTTTCTCTCTCTCTTCATTATATTCTACTACATGGTTTATATATACACATTCAAGTCTCTCTTTTATTTTATTTTATTTTTTTTTCGGTATGCAGGCCTCTCACTATTGTGGCCTCTCCCATTGCGGAGCAACAGGCTCCGGACACGCAGACTCAGCGGCCATGGCTCACGGGCCCAGCCACTCTGCAGCATGTGGGATCTTCCCGGACCAGAACACGAACCCATGTCCCCTGCATTGACAGGCAGACTCTCAACCACTGCACCACCAGGGAAGCCCTCAAGTCTCTTTTTTCAGGAATGTTGAGCTGAGTTTTCCCTTCAAACTGCCAGTAACTCAACAGTCATAATTATTAGAAAGCTCTAACCCATAACTCTTTACCTCTTTTCATAATCTCAAACTCCTGGCATCCTAGACTCAATATCCATCATTCTTATAATACTGGTTCCTCAAAACTCACAATGCTTTTCCTTTCTTATGAATTGAAATTTTATTGAGAAGATTGCAGATTCACCTGCAAGTGTAAGAAGTAATATGGGTAGATCCCTTGTGCATTTTGTCCAGTTTCTCTCAATGGTAATATTTTCCAAATTGATAGTGTAATAACACAACCTGATGACATTGATACAATCTAGGAGCCTTATTCAGATTTCCCAAATTTTATTCGTACTTACTTGTGTGTCTTAAGTTTTACACAATTTTATCACCTGTGTAGGTTCTGTATCCACCACCATAGTCAAGATACTGAATATTTCCAGCCCTAAAAACTTTCTTCCTTTTAAAACCATACCTACTTGTGTCCTGCATTCTGCCTCTGTCCATAATACCTGGAAACAATAGATTGTTCCTGGTTCTTTTCTATTTGAACAATGATCTTCCAGGATGGAAGTCTTCTTGAATTTTTCTTAATGAAGACTTATACCAGACTCTAGTCAGGAAATTCCTGGCTCTTTTATGAAGTCTCTTTGATTTCCTGACTCCTTTTATGGACTCAGTTCTTCAATTCCTCAACAAGGATTGTGTGAGAAACCCCTTTGTCTTCCAGACAAGGATTGTGCATGAGACTTTCTAGCAAGACTTTTTTTCTTCCTTGCTCCTTTTTCTGCTTTATCATTCTCCTCTGAGGAGTAACTTTCAATCTACTTGGAGTCTACCCTCCCTTACTGACTATATGCTCTTCCACTATGACACTAATTATGTCCAATGTCTTTTAAAATGACAAAATTTCACACAGGATAATTTGGAACTCTAATGATGTCTTTGAGAAATTTGAAATCTTCCCAAACTAGCTTATGTGAGACATTTCCCTTCCATTACCCCTTGTCCTCCTTCCACCTTTTTATCACCTTTGACTTTCATCTCTCTTGAATCCTTGGGCCTGTCCCCCTTCAATATCCCTAGCTCTTCCACCCCTTTTCCTTCCACCACTCTTCTACCCCTCTACTCCTGCCAGACCTTTCCATTCCCATTCCAGCTCCTCAACACACTACAATCACTATAATTTGAGGACTTCTGACACATTGGTGACTCTTGAGGGGCCCAGAGACCCCAAAAGTGATACCCAAAGCTTAAAAAGCTAATTGGAAACCATCATCACACAGACGACTTTGGAGATATCCAGGTGGCCACATGGTGCCTCCTCCATCCCTCAACCCAAATTTGGTCCATCCATCCACAAGGTCAAACATTAGAGCAAAGAAAATTTTAAAATATTCTCCACAAATACTGGTAAGTATGCTTTAGCCCTCATGTTGAGCAAATCATTTCAGCTTGTTTTACCTGCCAAAACCTCAATCATGGTAAAAATACAAAGGTGAGGCAAAGACAAAAATCAACTCTGTATTAAACCAATGACACTTGTTTTTCTATGGTTATGTCTGACTTCTGGCTAAAATTTTAGAATAAATGTGGTAAGCTCTTTATTCATGTCTGTATGTCTATATTTTTGTATATATATGTGTCATGTAATGTGATATTTTCTTGTTTTCAGATAGTATTACCAAATTAACTTATAAAATCCTTTAAAGTAGCTCTATTCTAATCAGCTAGAGTTAAATGCTTATATAAATTAAATAGGGCTTAAACTCCGAGAATTTAAATTAAAAAAACATTGAATTTCTAATATTTCCAATGTGAAAAAAGAATTATTAAAAAAACCCAATTTTTTAAAAATTAAATTTTGCATTTACATAAACGTTGGCAAACAACTCTGGTTTAATACTGTTGGTTTAATAACAACAGCTATGTGTTCTGAGTTATCAATGTTAAGTATAAAACAATGATACATTTTTATTCTACTTGGGTATGTTCTTCCTAAGCTTACACGAGCACTTGTTATATCAGTTTAAGGACAGATTCCAAGATATTTTTTGTTTACTTAAAAACCTTAAACATAGGTTAAATTAAGCATGCAAGTTATGTAGGATGTGAGTGTGTGTGTGTGTGTGTGTGCGTGTCTGAGTGTGTGTGCGTGTTTTGTTTGTTTGTTAAGAAAAAAGACAAATATCATCCTAAAGTAAAATAATTGATTGTTCCAGAAAAAAAAAGAAAATATATGACTATGAAAAAAACCGGAATGTTATGAACTGTTATAATATTTTCACAAAAAAATTATTAGTCATGGCCAAAAAAAGTGGGATGTGTTCATTTATAAGATTAAAAAACATGGCTTTCCTATCAAAGAGTATACTGAAGCAAAACTAGAGTTTGCCTTTCCCTCTGTTGATATGCCAACATTATTTTTTTGGATATTGGTCTGCTCTAATAGGTTGTAAAAGATTTTCTTTACCTTCTGAGTAACCTGCCTAGAAGGCAAAGATTCTGTGTCTGAACAGAATAAATTTCAATGTTTAGGTTGATTTTATGTCCCTAATTATTTAAGAAATGCAAGTCTTCTCAATTAAAAAAAAGTTTTTATTTGTTTTTTTACAATCAGATTACCTCATATATTTACATTTAAAACATTTTATTGTTTCTGTAATTAAATAAGTAGCCAAGTATTTTTTTTCTCAGTGATCCTATTTAGCCAAGTGTTCAAACCTCCGGGCAACTTATGATATTTTGCCTTCCCAACAACTAATCTTGAATGATATCTTTTGCACATGAAACTAACTTTAGTATTTCCCAGATGGACTCTGGAAAAACCACAAAAAAATCGTGCTTTCACTTTGTAAAAAGAGAGATATTAAAAATAATTAGGCTTATTTAATATTATTATAGACTTAGGCAGTATTGTCAAAGTTTAAAAATGCTTAGCCTTCCCTAGATCAAATGTATATTGGTAATATTATTTGTAATATTATTAATATAAATATTTTAAAACATATAATATACCTAGAGTTTGGACAATGCCCTCACTGTCTATATGTTTTAATTTATCAGAGTTCACCCATCCTCCCTCCTTGTTGGGTCTGTGTGTCTGTCTGGCAGTTGGGCTGTCTTTGCGGATGCTACCCCATGACTGGGAGAGACCTGGCAGTGTGATGGGAAGTGCCTGAAATGGGGCAGATAGCCATGTGCTTGACAGGGTCATGGTGTTCCGGCCAGGTGTCAGGCCTGAGCTCTGAGGTGGGAGAGCTGAGTTCAGGATGTTGGTGCACCAGAAACCTCGTGGCTCTATGTAATATCAATCAGCGAGAGCTCACCCAGAGATCTTGGTGTCAATGCTAAGACTAAGCTCCACTCAATGACTAGCAAGCTCCAGAGCTGGACACTCCATGCCAAAAAACTAGCAGGTCAGGAACACAACCCCAACAATTAGGAAAGAGGCTGCCTAAAACAATAGTAACTTCACAGACACCCCAAAACACACCAAAGGACTCTGTCCTGACTACCAGAAAGACAAGATCAAACTTATACAAGAGAACACAGACACTGGTCCCCTCTACCATGAAGCCTCCACAACCCACTGAACCAACCATACCCACTGGGGGAGTACACCAAAAACAACAGGAACTACCAACCTAAAACCTGTGAAAAGGAGACCTCAAACACAGTAAGTTAAGCAAAATGGGAAGACACAGAAACACAAAGTAGATGAAGGAGAAAGGTAAAAACCCACTGGACCAAAAAAATGAAGAGGGAAGAGGCAGTCTACCTGAAAAAGAATTGAGAGTAATGATACTAAAGATGATACAAAATCTTGGAAATAGAATGGAGAAAATACAAGAAATGTTTAACAAGTACCTAGAAGAACTAAAGAGCAAACAAACAATGATGAACAACACAATAAATGAAATTTAAAATTCTTTAGAAGAAATCAATAGCAGAATAACTGAGACAGAAGAATAGATAAGTGACCTGGAAGATAAAATAATGGAAATAACTACTGCAGAGCAGGATAAAGAAAAAAGAATGAAAAGAATTGAGGACAGTCTCAGATACATGTATGACAACATTAAACGCACCAACATTTGAATTTTAGGGGTCCCAGAAGAGGAAAAGAAAAAGAAAGGGACTGAGAAAATATTTGAAAGGATTATAGTTGAAAAATTCCCTAACATGGGAAAGGAAATAGTCAATCAAGTCCAGGTAGCACAGAGAGTCCCATACAGGATAAATCTAAGGAGAAACAGGTTAAGACACATATTAATGAAGCTACCAAAATTTAAATACGAAGAAAAAATATTAAAAGAAGCAAGGGAAAAAGCAACAAATAACAAACAAGGGAATCCCTGTAAGGTTAACAGCTGATCTTTCAGCAGAAATTCTGCAAGCCAGAAGGGAGTGGCAGGACATATTTAAAGTGATGAAAGGGAAAAACCTACAACAAAGATCACTCAACCCAGAAAGGATTTCATTCAGATTTGACAGAGAAAATAAAACCTTTACAGAAAAGCAAAAGCTAAGAGAATTTAGCACACCAAGCCAGCTTTACAATAAATGCTAAAGGAACTTCTCTAGGCAGGAAACACAAGACAAGGAAAGACCTACAATAACAAACCCAAAACAAATAAGAAAATGGTTATAGAGTCAGCTCAACACGCCACCAGTCCCTCCCATCAGGAAACTTGCATGGGCCTCTTAGATAGCCTCATCCACCAGAGGGCAGACAGCAGAAGCAAAAAGAACTACAATCCTGCAGCCTGTGGAACCAAAACCACATTCACAGAAAGACAGAAAAGATGAAAAAGCAAAGGGCTATGTACCAGATGAAGGAACAAGATAGAACCCCAGAGAAACAACTAAATGAAGTGGAGATAGGCAACCTTCCAAAAAAAATTCAGAATAATGATAATGAAGATGATCCAGGACCTCAGAAAAAGAAGGTAGGCAACGATTGAGAAGATGCAAGAAATGTTTAACAAAGACCTAGAAGAATTAAAGAAAAAACAAACAGAGATGAACAATACAATAACTGAAATGAAAACTACACTAGAAGGAATCAATAGCAGAATAATTGAGGCAGAAGAACAGATAAGTGACCTGGAAGACAGAATGGTGGAATTCACTGCTGCAGAACAGAATAAAGTAAAAAGAATGAAAAAAATGAAGACAGTCTAAAACACCTCTGGGACAACATTAAAAACATTCGCATTATAGGGGTCCCAGAAGAAGAAGACAGAGAGAAAGGACCCAAGAAACTATTTGAAGAGATTATAATCAAAAACCTCCCTAACATGGGAAAGGAAATAGCCTCCCAAGTCCAGGAAGAGCAGCAAATCCCACACAGGATAAACCCAAGGAGAAACACACCGAGACACATAGTAAGCAAACTGGAAAAAATTAAAGACAAAGGAAAATTGTTGAAAGCAGCAAGGGAAAAACAACAAATAACATACAAGAGAACTCCCATAATGTTAACAGCAGATTTCTCAGCAGAAACTCTACAAGCCAGAAGGGAGTGGCATGATATACTTAAAGTGAAGAAAGGGAAGAACCTACAACCAAGATTATTCTCTCCAGCAGGATCTCATTCAGATTCGATAGAGAAATCAAACACTTTACAGAAAAGCAAAAGTTAAGAGAATTCAGCACCACCAAACCAGCTCTACAATAAATGCTAAAGGAACATATTTATCTCAACATAAAAAAGACCATATATGACAAACCCACAGCCAACATTGTTCTCAATGGTGAAAAACTGAAACTATTTCCTCTAATATCAGGAATAACTCAAGGTTGCCCACTTCCACTAGTGTTCTTCAGCATAGTTTTGGAAGATTTAACCACAGCAATCAGAGAAGAAAATGAAATAAAATGAATCAAAATTGGAAAAGAAGAAGTAAAACTGTCACTGTTTGCAGATGATATGACAGTATACATAGAGAATTCTAAAGATGTTACTAGAAAACTACTAGAGCTAATCAATGAATTTGGTAAGGTAGAAGCATACAAAATTAATGCATAGAAATCTCTTGCATTCCTATACACTAATGATGAAGAAGCTGAATAAAAAGTTAAGGAAACACTCTCATTTACCACTACAACAAAAAGAATAAAATACCTAGGAATAAACCTACCTAAGGAGACAAAATACCTGTATGCAGAAAACTATAAGACACTGATGAAAGAAATTAAAGATGATACAACCAGATGGAGAGATATACCATGTTCTTGGATTGGAAGAATCAACATTGTGAAAATGACACTGTGACCCAAAGGAATCTACACATTCAATGCAATCCCTATTAAACTCCCAATGGAATTTTTCACAGAGCTAGAACAAAAAATTTCACAACTTTTATGCAAACACAAAAGGCCCTGAATAGCCAAAGGAATTTTGAGAAAGAAAAGCCAAGCTGGAGGAATCAGGCTCCTGGACTTCAGACTACACTACAAATCTACAGTAATCAAGACAGTATGGAACTGGCACAAAAACAGAAATATAGATCAATGGAATGGATAGAAAACCCATAGATAAACCCACACACATATGGTCACCTTATTTTGTTATAGGAGGCAAGAATATACAATGGAGAAAAGACAGTCTCTTCAATATGTGGTGCTGGGAAATGGACAGCTACATGTTAAAGAATGAAATTAGAACACTCCCTAACACCGTACACAAAAATAAACTCAAAATAGATTGAAGACTTAAATGTAAGTCCAGACACTATCAAACTCTTAAAGGAAAACAGGCAGAACACTCTATGACATAAATCACAGCAAGATCCTTTTTGACCCACCTCCTAGAGAAATGGAAATAAAAACAAAAGTAAACAAATGGGACCTAATGAAATGTAAAAGCTTTGCATAGCAAAGTAAACCATAATCAAGACGAAATGGCAATGCTCAGAATGGGAGAAAATATTTGCAAATGAGGAAACTGACAAAGGATTAATCTCCAAAATATACAAGCAGTTTGTGTAGCTCAATATCCAAAAAAGCAAAAACACAATGCAAAATGGGCAGAAGACCTAAATAGACATTTCTCCAATGAAGATATAAAGATTGCCAAGAAACGTATGAAAGGATGCTCAGCATCACTAATCATTAGAGAAATGCAAATCAAAACTACAATGAGATATCATTTCACACTGATCTGAATGGCCATTATCAAAATATCTACAAACAATAAATGCTGGAGAGGGTGTGGAGAAAAGGGAACCCTCTTGCATTGTTGGTGGGAATGTAAATTGATACAGCCACTATGGAGAACAGTATGGAGGTTCCTTAAAAACTAAAAATAGAAGTACCATATGACCCAGCAATCCCACTACTGTGCATATACCCTGAGAAAACCATAATTCAAATAAGTCATGTACCTCAATGTTCATTGCAGCACTATTTACAATAGCCAGGACATGGAAGCAACCTAAGTGTCCATTGACAGATGAATGGATAAAGAAGATTTGGCCCATATATTCAATGGAATATTACTCACCCATAAAAAGAAATGAAATTGAGTTATTTTTAGTGACATGGTTGGACCTAGACTCTGCCATACAGAGTGAAGTAAGTACCAAAGAGAAGATCAAATTCCATATGCTAACACATATGTATGGAATCTAAAAAAGAAAAAAAAAAAGGTTCTGAAGAACCTAGGGGCAGGACAGGAATAAAGATGCAGATGTAGAGAATGGATTTGAGGACGGGGGGATGGGGAAAGGAAAGGGGGGACAAAGTGCAAAAGGGGCATGGACATATATACACTACCAAATGTAAAATAGATATCTAGTGGGAAGCAACTGCATAACACAGAGAGATGAGCTCGGTTCTTTGTGACCAGCTAGAAGGTGGAATAAGGAGGGTGAGTGGGAGACGTAAGAGGGAGGGGATATGGTGATATATGTATACGTATAGCTGATTTAGTTTGTTATACAGCAGAAACTAACACACCATTTTAAAGCAATTATACACCAATAAATATGTTAAAGAAAAAAGTTATCAGAGTTCCAATCCTGCTGTGTCTGATGTTAGATAGTACAATGTAATTGCTTATCATCTCAATTATTTTTTAATTATTCTGGTCTCTATTTTCTATCTTTAATTTAAATCCATTATATTCTAGTTATTTCCAATTATTATTTCCAGTTATTTCCAACTGGGGATTCACCTTTGGAGTTTTATTTATATACAGATGTGTAAGACCTTTTCTTAATTTGCAGTTAAATTTTATTCAGCTACCTAAATATCATGGTTATAAATATGTTCTTAGAATCATATAGATGTTCTCTCACTGCCTTAAAACTGTCCTTTGTAAGAAGTCCATTATTGTGGTTAAATTTTTATCAAAACAAATGCTCCCCACATGAAGAATTCTTTTTCACTGGTACAGTAATTAAATCCAACAGTTCTCCCTTATTCCCCAAAATTACGTTGTTCTTGTCATTCTCAGTCATCTGAAATAATAGAGAGAACAAATAGATCTTTAAAATTAAAACTTACTACACTGACAGGAAAAACTCAATCTCCTATGACCTAACATTTTGCCCTTTATCCTTGATTGATTTTCAGTCCTGTCCTACTGGATTACACCATTAGCTCCCTAGAAAATAACTGGATGACCCATGAACATTCCCTATACTGCCTAGGATTTCAAATCTGGACAATTCAGATATTCTAAAATGCAACAAGGGACTGATTAATTATATGCACACGTATCATAAGTAGAGGCTGTTTTCCTTCAGTATTGGAGACTTTGTTCTCTGGAAACAACTCACTTGAAAACATATCTTAACAGTCTCGTTGGAAGTGTCCTTACGTAGTCCCTTACTCTATACATTGTGCCAAACCCTAGATGGTCCAACCTTAGATTCATGTCCCTAAATTAAAAAGATGCAAAAACTACTCTGAATAAACTCCACCTCCAATTGGAGACTAGAAACAGGCTCTCTTAAGAGTCCTGAGGAAGCAGATGACACCACAGAGTAGTTTTCTGGAGAACTTTGGACAAGCATATGACATCACAAGGTGGTTAGCTTCAATTCTAGATGTTAAAACAAGACCCCAAGGATTACCTGTCTACTTCCTATTCTCACCATTTTTATTGTCATTCTTTGCTATATCCTATTTCTTCTCTATTCCTTCCAGTATCACTTTTGCTATTCACATAACTCTCCCCGTTACAACTACACATTTCCATAATGAAGCTTACTTTGTATTATTTTCTCCTTCTCTTCACTCAAGCTGTTCCTCCTATAATAATTTTCCTATCCCTATAAGGACTCAAGAATGTATGGCATTCCTTCACTGAACTCAAAGCACAATCTGACAATCCTAATTTTGATAGCTGACTATGTATTTGTGTTCCTTTGAAAGCCTCCAGTTTATCCCAAATTCCTATCCCTGTCTCAGATTTAAGGACGTTCTTTGTGTCATCACTTAGAGACCATTTAGTTTTTCTCTCTAGACTTCAATAAGAATCTAATCCAATCTCATACTTTTTAAAAAGCTCATGTGAACTCCAAGATGTAAGTCCATAAGTCAATTAGTTCCATGAAACTTGGATAATCCCTATGGCACATGTTTTATTTCTGGCAGCTTGCAGACACCAATCTCTGGGTAGGGGAGGAAAGCCTTGGGCCCACAGGACAAAGAGACTTCCTGTTCTGGGTCACTGAAACTGGATCTCATTTTCCTGTTCTGCCTGCCTAACCCAATGTGTCTGTGTGGAAAAGAGTCTTGGTGCACAAAGTCTAGATGCTTCCTGGAGTGTGCCACATGCTGTAGCTCAGTTTTTCTTGTTATTCTGCCTTCCTACTTCAGTGTCTCTTAGCAGAACATGGATATCTCAAGTTTGGTAGGGAAGGGTATCATTCTACCTGGACATTTATTTTTGGTGGAGCTTCCAATTCCATCTTGCTTGTGGTGTTGGGCTCATGTAATATTGCTAGAGGGACTCACATTTCAATCCAGGGGAAGAATAAGCCTACATAGGATGCCTTCTCTTATTAGGACAGAAATTGGGAAACACTGAGTTTGGGTGGCCTTCCTCTGTTGGATGAGGAGATGCAAGATGTTTTGTCCTCCAGTCTTTGGGTCCACAACCTGTCTGCCTTCTCCTTAACATCTTTTAGCTTTCCTTTTGTTGTTTCTTATACCATTTTCTAGATTTATAAAGGTGATTAACAGGTGAGAGCTGGGAAAATAAGTGTATATCACTGATTTGGTCTCACCATGATTTTTAAAATCTAAATAACTTATTTTAACTTAGATATTTTAAAAGTGCATTGTACATTGCATAGAGATGACTAATCCTGTCTGAAATTCTCATTTTTCTTATTTCTGTATCACTGAAATCCACTTTTATATATTTTCTTCAAAACAATCTTCCTTTTCCTTCTTGGACAATCTTCTTGTGCTCAATATTCAAATACAGATACTCCAAAGAGGATTATTTTGTCTGTTTCCTATAATCATGCTATATTTTATCTCCTGATTTACCACCATTTGTTCACAGTTTTTGTAATAAAGTAGGGACACACAATTTGTAATAAAGTAGCGACACCATTTTTTTCTGATCCCCAACTTTATGTTCATAGTCTGTTGCTGAGCATAGTTTTATGAATGTGCTGAGAATTTGGCAAAAACAAATGCTTAAAATTTCTCTCAACAGCTATCCTACTGCTGGTGTTTCCCCCTGTATTTCCTAATGTAAATTCTCAAGACTCAAAAACTTAATAATGTTCTTTGTCTTTTGATTGTTACTTCTAAAAATTCCCCTTTTAAAGTTTACTCACTAGAACAAGTCAGGCCATCATTACCTTGCTCATATAGTGTTAGGACAATATCTTCCTAACTGCTCTACTTATATCCACTCTCTTCCTCTTATAAATCATTCTCTATCCTATCACCACAATTAAATATTGGAACATCTTCCCACGGAAAATGCATTAGTCTCAAATCCCCATACGTGCTTCAGCTCTACTCAAATTATTCAATATTTACACTCTACTCAAATTATTTAATATTTATTTCTAATCCTTTTCTAATTTCATATACATATATATATATACACATATATACAAATGCATATATATATATAAGTTTTGAACCCATACTCATGTCCCAATTGAAATCTTATTTCTTTATAGATATAAACCTTCCATAATACTCAAGATGAAGTTATTATTCCTTTTCATTTATAATGTAAATAGTAATCCTTCTGTCCTGTGCATGCTTCTATTATATCACTTACGGGAGAAATGCTTAGATTTGCATATATCTATCATAATATTTTCTATGTGAAAAGCATAGATAGCTCATTTATGTTTGTATTCAAACCATTCTAGCACAGATTACATTAAAATACACTAAATCATTATTTTCCGTAAATTGTATATGGTAGGTAGCTTTAAATATATTATGGCAGCTCAACTACATTAGATATTATAATAAATACATTACTTTCCAAAATTCCTGTCTAAATGCCAACTTTTCATACAAGTGGTATATATACAATTTAAGAAAATTTAGATCAAGAAGGAAAGAATTAAGTTAATTATTATTATTCAGATATGTGAATACAAGGATGATTTACCATTAAAATGATTTATTTATTACTTCTGTATTGGTACAAGTGAACATGGCATATAATTCAGAAGGAACAAACTGCTAATCAGTTTTCTTCCTCAAAATAATATATTGTTCCTGACTATTTTTACTAGCTTTTAAGACACAGTCTGCCAAATAGAAGCATACATATTTATGTATCTGTCTCTCCCTCTCTCTCTCTGTGTCTCTCATTTTGTTTACACAATGGTATCAAATGTTACAAAATGTTTTTGCCTTATTTTCTTCCTTAAAATATAAATCTTGGGGATTGTTCCATATCAGTAAATGTAGAACTAACTTTATTTTCAGTGACTTAATATTAAGTTTTGGTTATATATTTTATATATATATTATATACATATAATTTATTTAAATTGTGCTATAAGTTGGACATATAGGTTTCAATATAATTTGATATTGCAAACAACAATGCATTGACTATTCCATCAACACTGGGAATAAGCTGAAAATTTACCCTACTTTCAAATTTATCATGCCACAGTTTTGTGGATGCTGGCAAAAGATATAACACTCCTGGGTTAAAGGCAAAAGACATTACTTGTTGGCAGAGTATGGTATTTGCACTGATTCCTGGTGCCCTAGTTTCTACAGGGTGATGAGATGAGGGTCAGTTGACACCTGCACACTAAATGCATGGTGTTACAAAAGAGGAAATTTGAGTTTAGAAAAACCAGGACAGTAAGTCTGCCACCCAAATTTTGCCCCAGAGGGAGACATTTTCTTTATTATACCGGGCAGAAAACAAGATTGACGTTCACTCTGGATGGAACATTATCTCTATTTTCCAAAGCTATTCTGTACGCAAACTTCCTTGAAGAGATAGTCTAGACTATCAGTAACTCTGCTCACAAGACATGTGGAAATGTGAAAGATTTTTGGAGGATTGTCTCCCAATATGTCTATATTCAAATGACATGTATATGTTTTTAACTGGAGGTTATATTTCCAGTAACAAAACTGCTGAGTTGCATTTAAGCATTTTTAATTTAGACATTTCCAAACCATTCTGTAGCAATGTGTAGTTTCCACTCTCTCCAGCAATACTGAAGAGTGCCTATTTTGTGAAACCCACTCCAACTCAAGGATTTATCAAACTTAAAAAATTATTTAGATATAATTAACATACAACATTATATTAGTTTCAGTTGTACAACATAATGATTCAATATTTGTATATATTGCGAAATGTTCAAACCATACATAATTACAACATTTTTTCCCGCTGATGAAAACTTCTAAAATTTACTTTCTTTGAAACTTTCAAAAATACAGTACAGTATTAACTATAATCATCCTGCTATACATTACATCCATGATTTATTTATTTTTATAGCTGAAAGTTTGTACCTTTTGACTTCCTTCACTCATTTCACCTATCCCCAGCTTCTGGCAACCACCAGTGTGTTCTCAGCATCTGTGAGCACATTTTTATTTTCTTAATTTTATTTTTTTTAGATTCCACATATAAGTGAGATCACACAGTGTTTGCCTTTCTCTGCCTGACATTTCACTTAGAATAATGCCCTCAAGGTGTGATAGTTCTCATGTGTAACACAGATAGCTAGTGGGAACCTGCTGTGTAGGTCAGGGAGCTCAGGTCAGCGCTCTGTGGTGACCTAGAGAGGTGGGATGGGGGGAAGGGAGGTCCAAGAGAGAGGGGATTATATATATATATACATATAGCTGATTCCCTTGGTTGTACAGAAGAAATTAACACAACATTGTAAAGCAACTATACACCAATTATAAATAAATAAATAAATAAATAAATAAATAAATAAATAAATAAATATCATACCAGCACATACACAAAAAAAGGTGTGGTAGTTCTATTTTTTGAGGAACCTCCATACTGTTTTTAATAGTAGTTGCACCAATTTACATTGCCACTGACAGTGCACAAGTGTTCCTTTTTCTCCAGGTCCTCCCCAATACTTATTTCTTGTCTTTTTCATAATAGCCATTCTAAGAGCTGTGAGGTGATATGCAAATCACCTGTGAGGATTTGTGGTTTTGATTTGCATTTCCCAGATAATTAATGACATTGAGCACCTTCTTATATACCTCTCATATTTATATTTTTTATGAAAAAATTCTTATTCAGATCCCCTGCACATTTTTTACTCAGATATTTTGCTTTTTGCTGTTGAGTTGCCTGTTTTTATATATTTTGAATATTAACCGCTAATCAGATATATAATTTGCAAACATTTTCTCCCATTCAGTAGGTTGCCCTTTTATTTTGTTGATTGGTTCCTTTGCTCTGAAGAAGCAGTATAGTTTGATGTAGTCCACTTGTTATTTTTGCTTAAACTTTTTAATATTTTTTAAATTTTATGGATGAAATAATGTTTTCATAATATAGCAGATTTCATGTTTGAGAGACATTTATATTTCATTTGTTGTGTCTGTTCATAACTTATGTTAATTTTCCTACAAGATTGTAAATCATTATTCACACTAATTTTAAGAGCTTTTCATATATTAAGGCAATTTTTAGCTCTTTTTATTTTGCTTGAGTTATAAATATTTTCCTTTTCCGTAATGTATATTTTGGCACTTTTACTGTGTTTTGTTTGTTTTGCAGTCTAGATGTTTGGCTTTTTATATGCAAAAGTACCCATCTATTGTTTTCAAGGCAGTTGGGTTTGTGTTATCTTTATGAAGTCCTTCTACATTCTCCTTTGCTAACATGTAATAGCTTTATTGTCTTATTTTCACTTTTAACATTTAAATCTCTTTGTAATTTAATTCTAAGGTATCAGCATAAGTTATCAGAGGCCAAAATTTTTTCTTTTTTTCCTAACTTTTTAAGTTTAAAAAATACATTCATTATAAATAACACTTTCACTATATTTTATATTCTTGTATATAGTGAGCTTATTTGTGGACATTATCTTCTACTAATCTATCAACCAGTTACAATATTTTAATTATTTAAGATTTAAAATTCAAAGTAATGACAGAGAAGAATAATCTACCCTCTATACTCTAAATGTTACTGATATTTTAATTTATTTTTTCTTACAAATTTTACCAAACCTGGCTCATTCCCTCTATTCTCCAAAAACATTTTGGATCTTTAAAAATCAACTTTAAGTTTTAGGTTTCTAGACTTCTTTAGAGTGAATTGACATACATATTCTTTTCACAACCATATAATGCCTTGACACTTGTTTGATTTCTTTGATATCCCTTAGTAGTGCTTAAATTTTTTCATTATATAAATGCTACCTATTTCTTGTTAATTTTTTCTAGTTATTTCATATTTTGTTGTTATTTAAGTGAGTGTATTTTTTTCCAGTTCAAAAAATTGTTTATTAGGGAATTGATTTATGCATATTATTTTATACTCAAACAAATCATTGAATTGTGTAATAGATTTTCCAGAGAAACAATTATATATTCTGTAAGTAAGAGTTTTTACACATGACATTCCTATATTTATTTATAGCTCTCTATGATTGTATTCACTTTTACCCCTTACGGTTTAATATTGGTTTTTAATATTGGTAAATTATGGCATCCTTATCTTTTCCCTCATTTTTTGGCCTCATTTTAATGAGAAAAACATTTTTAGTCAATTTAAAAATGTAAGTAGATCATTTTTCTATTATTCTTTTATTAAGAATATTTTAGTATAAATATTGATTCTTTTACAGATGTTTTATTAAGTATATGGAGATATTCATCTTATCTTCTTTATATATCAAAAATTTTATTTATTTTAATGGATTTCCTTATATTTAACTTTTGTATTGCTCTAAGAAACTCTCATTAGTCATGATAGACTATTCTTTTAAATTGCTGCTTGTTGCTATTTGATTATCTTTTTTCTCTGGTTCTTTGCTTTGATGTTCATAAGTAAATTTGATCTTTCTTTTTTAAATTTATCTTCTCTTTGCTGGGATTGTTCACCTATATTTATCTAGAATGTCACTTGTTTTACCTACATTTTCAAATTAAATTTGCATAAAGTTGTAAAGTATAGTTTCTTCTTTTTGTTGATGGTTATCTCTCCATTCTTGTTTTACTTTCTGTATCTGACAATTTCCCTCTTTGTTCTTGACTAGATTGGTTGAAGGTATGTTCATTTATTTTCCAAAGAAACAGTTCATAACTTTATATATTTAACATGATTTCTGTTTTTCTAAATTGTTATCTTATGGTTTCATCTCTTAAATTCTTTCTTATGCTCTTTTGTTTGGGGTGGGAGGGAGTGGTGTCCTACCTTACTGCACAAAGTACATAATCATTTTTTTTAAACTTTTTTGAATTGAATTCATAATTCATCTATTTTTTCTATTTCATAGGGTTTTTTTTTTTAAGGCTAAGATGTTTTTGCTTTTAGAGTTTCTGATTTGAAAAAATATTGTCATGATTCTGGATCAATATTCAAATATCATGTATTGGATTTTTGCTTTTATCCCTTAAGAAATGTGTTTTTAATATTTGTTTCTTTGTCATAAGTTTCCAGGAATTAGATATTTTTAGTTGTGAATGTTCCTAAATTATTAGTATCCAGTTTTGCTGTCTTTGCCATCAAAGAATTATTTCTGTTATTTGTGTTATTTGGAACTTATCCATTTTTGTGTTAATTATTATGAATTTTCCACAGAAATTTTAAAAGAGATACATTCTCTATTTTAAAGTGTATAATTAGTTATATTTAATTTTATTGCCTTATTTATTTATCTTCAATTCCCTTTTTGTTGTTTTGTTATCCACTTGATCTATCATGAACTGAATAAATGAATTAATACTGTCTACTAAGAACATGTTTCTAGTAATTTCTTCTCTTCTTCCTGAATGTCTTGTTTTTTGAATATTGCCTACTTTATTGGACCCACAGATAACATTTATAATCACAAGTGACTTCCTTGTTTTGTTTAATAATTTTTACTTCAAATTCTACTTAATCTGATGATAATATTGAAGTTCTACTTTTTAAATTGTAATTTTCTAACTTATCTCTGGCCATGTTTTTATTATAAATATTTTGGTATTCCAATTTTTGGTAATCCTTTATATAATACATATAGTTAAATTTTGCTTGCAATTCTATCTAAACTTCTGTTTCTTTCACTGTTCAACTAAGCAGAAAACAAAACAATTGCATCCTTTGTTTGAGGTCTTTATAGAAAAATAGCTTTTAACTTACTGGTCTGTTCTTTTTTAACAAGTTTCGATAACCTTATATTCATAATCCCAGCCTTAAAATTTTGAAGTGTTACTATGATTTACCATTTTATAATCTCAATATATGCTAAAAATTTCTTTAAAATGGTAAGTATAGAATCGAATGACTTTTTTTTAGACCACTAATGGTAATGGAGACAGAATTTCCATTTTTTGCAGAAAATGGAAATCTAGGAATTTGAAGGTGACAAAATAACCTTTTGCCTTAATAAGAGATAAGCAGAAAGATACTATACATTTTTCCAATATATTGAAATATAGTACTACCAATTAGAATTGTATGAAAAAAATATGTTGCAATCTTAGAACACAATTTGTGAAATCTCTAGGAATAAGTCTGTGTAGAAATTTAGAGGATTTATATGAAGTAAGTATAGAATTTTAGGGATTGGTATAAATAGATAATTGCAAATACCTTATAAGACCAACTATTTTGAGGCTATAATAGTACAATTAATATTACAAATTTAATAATTCCTTTCAACTTATGTTTAATGGTTTTTAACTCATAACAGTTCTACCAATTATCTGGATTCTAGAAAAATAAATATTGTAAAAAAGTGGATTATTGATGGGAAGAAGGAGATTTCCATTACAGATTGTGATTACATATTAAATATGCAACAATATAAATATTCTTAAAGCCCAAGAATAAGCAGATTGACCAACAGAAGAGATTTGAAATCACTAAAAATAACACTGATATATAAGGAAATGTATATGTAAAACACATCACAATATAAAGCACACATTATTGGTTACCAATATTTTTATCTATCAGAATCCAATATGAGGAATGTATTCTTAAACTTAAATCAAAAACAACAAAATCTGAAAACATTATTTAATGACAATATATTTGACAACTTAAATATTAAAATTTCAATATAACTTCAAATATAGTGAATACAGTTTTTAAATAACTGCACAATGAAAAAATATTGTAATTTTTGTAAAGGTTTTTTTCTTTCTCTTTATACATACATATATATATAGATAGATAGATAGATATAGATATAGTTTGGTTACAACAGAATTATAGGTTGTGTGTGTGTGTGTGTGTGTGTGTGTGTGTACATAACAAAAAAATTACTGTAACAATTTTTTTTAAGAAAGCTAAAGTACAAATATCCATAAAGAGATTTATGTTTTTGTATTATTTTATTTTTGTATTATTTTTTAATATTTTGGCAAATTTAAACAATTTGCCATAAAGAATACTATACCCAGCAAAACTGTTGTTCAGAAATGGAGAGATGAAGATATTCCCAGACACACAAAACCTGAGGGAGTTCATCACCTCTAGATCAGCCTTAAAGAAATGCTAAAGAGACTTCTTCAAGTTGAAATAAAAGGATTCCAAGTAAAACATGAAAATTAAAACTTGCTGGTAAAGATAAGGGAGAAAACGATTTGCCGTGAATAACTAGTATGAACTATAAATGAATTTTAGTGTAACTATCTGAGATTTTTCTTATTTATCATCACCTATAGATGTTTTGGGAAGCCTTGGGCACATGAGGTAGTGTTTCAGCTATATTTATATTGATCACATTTTTATAGAAATATTAAAATCTATCTTCTCCCTTTAACTTATAGATCACAAGAATGTGATTGAAATAACGTACTATCTGAATTCTACTTTAGAATGCATATATCTAACTTCTCACAGTGAAAAGATGGAATTTTGTCCTTCTATTTTATTATATATGCCTCTTGTTTTCTTTTTTTTGTTTTATTGCACTGTTTAGAACCTCTAGTACAAGGCTGAATGGAAGCGATAAGAATGTATATCCTGGCTTAATTGCCAGTCTTAAGTGGAAAAATATTCATATTTTCATCATTAAATATGTTAGCAGTACATGTTTCATAAATGTCCTTTATCAGTTCAAAAGATGGCTTACTTCCTTCTTAGTTTGCCTTAAAATTTTTCATGAATATGTATTGAATTTTATCAAATGGTTCTACATCTTTGGAGATAATCATATAATTTTTCTTGTTTATATTGATACTATAAACAAATGCATTGATTGATTTTCACATGTTGGACCAAATTGCATATCTGAGATAAAACCCGTGTGGGCATGCTGCATTATATTTTATTATTTATTTTAGGGAGATTTATTAGCTAAAATTTGGTTAAGAATATATGTATCTATATTCATAAAGAATACTTGTATATAGCTTTACTTATTTGTAATATCTATGTCTGACCATGATGTCAGGGTAAGGCTAGTCTCATAGTATGAACTGGGAAGTTTTTACTCCTCTTTTATTTTCATGTAAAACTGTAATTTAATTCGACCTTAAACTTTTCGTAGAATTCACCAGGAAAGACTTCTGAACCTAGAGTTTCTTTTTTGTGGGAAAATGTTTAAACAAAAATTCAGTGTCTTAATAGATACAGAACTATTCTTGTTATTTTCAAAGGAGTTTCAGTATCTTTCCAAAAAATGTGTTTGTTTCATTGAAGTAGTCAAATATGCTGGTACGGAGTCATTCTTAATATATACTTAATTGTATTTTAAAGTTTATAGGAATTTCTAATTCTGTAAGTCTTTCCACTCCAGTATGTAGCATCATGAACTAGTCTCAGGCCTGTGTGTTTCCTAATGATTGATGTGACTGATTCTTTCTGGTAGTCTCTCCATGGCCTTGGAGAGTTTTTTCACAAGTGTGCCCTGATCTGTACTGAACTGATGACCAGAGAAGAACCCTTCTCAGATATCTGAAACCCTCTCTATTTATGTGCAGCTCTCTTTTCTCCACTCACCTGCCCCTGGGAATTTTACTGACCTTGGCTTCCATGAATTCTGAATACTGTCTCTTCTTTGCAGAGAGACTGCTTGCTCTGTTCAAGTATTCCTTCCCTGTATTGCAGCCTGGAAATTCTCTTCATGCAGTAAACTGGGGCTATTGTAGGATTTACCTCATTCATTTCCCTTTTCCCAGGGATAACTATCCCTTGTTGCCTGATGCCCAATGTCCAAGGAACTGTATATATATATATATAATGTATACACATACACACATATGACTGAAAAAGGAGATAGAGGAGACCTGAATGTTATATTCTTACAGAGGGACAAATAGAGTAAGTCTGTCTAAGATAAAAGAACACTTTTCCAGATTTGTGCTTGTGGACATTAAAAAATAGTTGTATCCCTTTCATTATTTTCTTAAGTTCCCCTTTTATTCACATTAGTTTTTATGTTTAGTGTAGCTAATTGGCTTGTTTGTTTTAGCGAGGATATTAGGATATGAAACCTAATTCAAATATAAATGCTATAACATAGAGGAAAAAATGTAGTTTAAAACATCTCACACTGGTTGAAGAAAAATGTATTTTTCAATCAAGGACAATATAATTCTATCTTAATATACAATGTGACAACCATATAGCAAATTTCAAAGCTTACTGGCAATACAGGAGACTATTTGGTTCACAGATTTATATTTGATTTCAGTAAAGGAGAATAATACAGATGCTTTGGACCTTAGTTCAGAGCTGAATTAACTCAGAAAGATTTGAAAGTAATTTCCAAGACCATACAAGTATTTAATGAATCAAGTGCCAAGGGATGTGAAAGTGCTTGAGCAAGAGATAATAATAAACTGCCCCCTTTTTGACCCACAAATCATGGATAACTTTCTGTACCCTGGTAGGTAGGACAACAAATTTTTCATGCTCAGGATGAAGTGAATCAAATAACTATAAAGAAAATAAGTGTGCTCTTTATAAAGTAAACAGAACTTAAATATAATAAATACATTTTGAATAAAGTTATTATTTATCAAAGAGCTTTGCCCTGGAATTCCTTTATATCTTTGTAGAATATGAAATTGTTTGCTGAAGGAGCTTCAAGGACCAGTTTTTTTTCTGTAACTCTACCTCCTCCCAGAAAATATGGGTGTCTGTCAAAAAGTTACTTGTTTTTATTCTTTTGATGCTCTTTTTAGATGATTTGACAATACTATCCTACTGGCTTAGGGTCATTTAAACAAATAATGTGTGTTCCCTCTCTCTTCTCTGCTTAATTTTTAATAAAATCCTCTATAGTCTTATTTTGAAAATAACAGAAAAATGCCTTTTTCTCCATAATATAAGACCACCCCAGTATGAAAACACATGGGTCCATATATCACATTTCCCATGTTATCTAAAGTTTACTATGGTTTTGTATATTGTGATTGCTTATAACACTGATAATTTTTGCTGCTAAAAATCACTTGTACTAGAATATATAATAGAAGAATAACAATGAGCTTTTAAATTCCAGCAAAGTACATTAGTTAATATACTAATCATTAGAATTAAATAATTTACCATCAAAAATTACTTACATTGACATATATAATAGAAAATAAGCAGAGATTTTTTCTAGAATAATATATTAATTAATGAATTAATAAATAGTTTTATGTAAGGTCAAAGAGCTCCATAGATTCTGAGTCTTATTTAGAAATAATCAAATGTATCTCTGAGAAATTAATAATGGAATACAGTGCCTCATCTTAGAACTGAAATATTAAAGTGTTGGAAGAACTATTCAAATCATGTTAAATATATATGTTTTTTACAGAAGATTTTACTTTGGGAATTCAGTCCTATACCGTAATTATTTCTAGTAAGTCCTCTTAATAGCGTGCTATACAAATGCATGATGTTTAATCACAAAAGAAGCATGGAAAGAATCTCCATAATTTGTCAGTGTGTAATCTCAGGTAGTCAATATGCAATTTACCTTCATAGTTCAAATGTTCCAGACAAAAGTTATCTATTACCTTGCCTTTAAAAAAATTTAGCTTATTATATGGTCTCCAAGATTGTTAAAATTACTACTTTTTTCTCAATTTACCTGAATTGGGGCTAATCTCTACATTTTTAAAAACTCCTCGTAGATCAAAACATTTTCCTGAATACATAGTGTCAGACTAAACTTCCCTTTGAAACTCTGTCTTTCCCTCATGTTTTTCTTCACCTGCATAAATAGATTTTTTTTCCTTTTGTTATTTACACACCTCTCAGCTAAAATAATAGGAATTCTAAAGTGTTGTTCACCTGTTTTTGAATTGCCCTTTGGTTAAACTTAGAAACATTAAAAATAAACTACTTTGTTTAATATGTAATGAATGAAAAATATTGCAAAATGGCATCCAAAAAGCCACATGGAATTCCTATGTGGTCTATCCATCACCCAATGAAGTGCCAACATATACAGATATCAAGTATGTAATTAGAATCATCAAAAGAGTACAAATGGGAGATACTTGCAGTTTCCTTCAAAATAGTGAAAATAGAATAAATAAAAGAGAATATTGCTTTTAGAAGATATTTTATTTGAGGAAAATTAAAAATTTTTGAGAAAATAAAATTTATGTTATAAACAAGGAAAAATTGGTACTTAATTCTTATTAGATTTGTAATATCAAGCTAGAAACTTCACTGAATAAGCGATTCAATTAAAACAGGTTTGAATATAATAATTTTAGAAGGAAGCTGAAATTACATATATTTTTAATAAAACTTCCTTTTTGATGTATCTCTAAATGAGACCTCAGAGGGCTATTTCAGAAGTAGAGGCCCATCCTTTTCATTAACATTCATAAAGCATCAGTTATTAAAAGTCTTAGCTTGCTATTAATACCTTGCAATTTAATTCACAAGTATGAACTTTTCTCACATTTGAAGAACTGCATGTATGGAATCTCAGCTTCTTTAAGCAATGGCTCATCCAATGATTAACCTTTAAGGATTTTTTATATTAATAACATACTTGTTGGTAGATATTTATAGATAAATGTTTATATCTGTTAGTCATATATATGAATGTAACCGTAACATTAATTATCACTGTTCAATGTGCTTTTTATTGAACTTGTAAATAAATACAGTGAGAGTGAACTTGAACAAAATACCTTAACCAAATTGGTAAAAGGGAATTTGGCTGCATGATCCCAGTAGTAAATTACTCAATGTTTAATTTAGAGACCCAAATTGAACCTTTGCCATGCTTGACTGTTAATCATATTTTATGCAGATAAACCCAATAACCTTTTCCAAGACTTGGGCAGTATATAAAAGAGGCACTGATTTTATTAACACCCCATGAAAAGTGTTCCTACTTTTCTCTCAATTTCTAGAGAACCTGTTTATTAAAAATGTGTAATGTAGTATAAAGATAATCACATTGGGAAACAAAATTTGCTTAAGATTGTGAAGACACATTTATTTCTGTCTGCATTGTGCAGTCACTTTTTCATCTGTACACCTCACCTCATCAGCTACCCTATTTTACTTTTTGATGTTAAAAAATAGAATATACATCTCACAAGACATATAGTAAACCAAGTTGGTTTTTAGCTATTAAAATTAGAAACGTTTTGGGAATTCCCTGCCGGTCCACGGTTAGGAGTCCGTGCTTTCACTTACGAGGATGTGGGTTCAACCCCTGGTCAGGGAGTTAAGATCCCGCAAGCCGTGTGGTGCAGCCAAAATTTTCTTTTTTAATTTTAAAAATCAGAAACATTTCAATAGTAAATAAACACTGTCTACTTGTCTATAGTAAATGGAGGGTATCATCCTTATACTTAGCATATTAGACATGTAAAAACAATGAAGCAAGCAAAATAATGGTATTACTGAGGTGTCTGATTATGTGGGAATATATAGTAAATAAACACTGTCTACTTGTCTATAGTAAGTGGAGGGTATCATCCTTATACTTAGCATATTAGACACAATGAAGCAAGCAAAATAATGGTATTACTGAGGTGTCTGATTATGTGGGAATCTGAAATCCATATCAAGCTGAATACATAGTTATATAGGTAAACCAGTAAAAAGGAAAATAAATGTGCCCCATTGATAGATTTGTTTAAATACTCCTGAGAGAATGAAATCATAGCAAATCACTGCTTAAAATCCTTTGAATGATATTGGTAATCTGGGGAGGAAAACAAAGAAATCGAAAATTACTTTTGCAAGGTTTTTTTTTTTTTTTCGGTACACGGGCCTCTCACCGTTGTGGCCTCTCCTGTTGCGGAGCCAGGCTTCGGCGGCGCAGGCTCAGCAGCCATGGCTCACGGGCCCAGCCACTCCGCGGCACGTGGGATCTTCCCAGACCGGGGCACGAACCCGTGTCCCCTGCATTGGCAGGCAGACTCTCAACCACTGCACCACCATGAAGCCCTGCAAGGTATATTTTTTAAAAGGATCCTTATCGTGCATCAGTTCTTCACTTTGCATTTGAAAATATGACCCACATGGGCAAAAGACTTTTTAAATATGAAAGAACGCGTCAAGTATCTTAGCAATTACCATCAGCACTGAACATGAGTTTCAAAATATTGTAGAAGTTATTATTTAAAGGTTTCCAAAGCTCTACAAATTACATGATAGATTATACAATAAATAAAAATAATTGATAGGAAGTAATTGTATATGGAGATAAAACTACATTTTCTAATTACTAGGTGAAATAAACTGCCTCTTTGATTTCTTCAAATTAATTTGACAATTTTTTGCCATTGTTATGGGAGCTATAAGTCTCTCTCTGTCTCTCACTCTGGATTAGCTGTTTTTTAACCAAATAAGTGGAATTGTAACTAAATCTCATGTAATATTTTATTTAATTTAACTATTACTATGATAAGAGATGATCAATTACTGTTTATTACACATAGAGATTTTAGTTTTATAAATATGCTCATTAGATTGGGTGATGATATAAATAGTAGCTGTTAATCTCATTTTCTTCCTTATACTGGAAATAAGATGGGAAGGCCTATATGATTATACAGATTCGTTCATTAGGGCTGCTATAACAAAATACCACAGATTGAGTAGTTTATAAACTAGAGACATTTATTTCTCACAGTTCTGGAAGTTCAAAGTCTGAGATCAGGGTACCAGTTTGGTCTGGTAAGGGCCCCGTTCCAGGTTGCAGACTTCTCTTTGTACCTTCACATAGTAGCAGGGACTGTGGTGTTTTCTGGTATCTCTTTTAAAAATACACTAATCTGCCTTCATGACCTTCGCATCTCTCAAAGGCCCCACCTCCTAATACCAACACCATTAGTTGCTTGTAATCACCTCCTAATGTCATTAGGATTTCAACATAAATGAATTTAGGAGGCGCACATTCAGATATTCAGACCAAAGCAGCAGCTTAAACCAATGAACTTAGTAGTTATACTTCATCAATCCAAATTTAGATAGGTCTGACGGATAGTTACCCAACAATGTTTCTGATAACAGGCAATCTAACTGTCCAATTTAATTGAACAATAACTTGTGAACTGCTGTAACAAAGTATATAAGTATGTTGAGTAGAAGAATGGTCAAACATCACAAGTTATAGCTTTTCTTGCCAACGTTATCTATTGTTAATGCTGCTAGTTTCACTCCTACCTGTGTTTTTTAAAGAAACACAAATCAGTAATACAATAAAGAAAAAAGAAGTAAGTTTCATGTTAGGTTGAGACTTTAGGTGATGAAACCCCAACTCAAATATTGAGAATAATTGGCACGTAGAGTTTCTTGCTTAAAAGTACAACCAGGACATTTAAACTAGCTCCAGGGACTTCCCTGGTGGCACAGTGGTTAAGAATCCACCTGCCAATGCAGGGGACACGGGTTCAATCTCTGGTCCAGGAAGATCCCACATGCCGCGGAGCAACTAAGCCCGTGTGCCACAACTACAGAGCCTGTGCTCTAGAGCCCATGAGCCACAATTACTGAGCTGCCTGCCACAACTACTGAAGCCCACGTGCCTAGAGCCTGTGCTCTGCAAACCAAATAGTTATTGGTAAGAGATACAGAAATGCCACTATGACTATTTCAAATTTGCAGATGCAATACATTTGGTTTAAGATGAACACTTTTATGTTATAGATAGAAGTTAACTTATAAATATGAAATTATTTTTATTTTTCAAACATCAGAAGTTTAGCTTTCATATCTGGCTGAAGTTTTAAATTGAGAACTTGAGTGAAATTCACATTTATTTTATCAACAAATTTCCATGGGACTTCGCATTTCACACTATGTGAACCACATAATGATTCAAATATTTCATAGCCTACTTTCCGGGGTAGTAATATCAGGCACCATATACACAATGTACAGTGTACATTTGATTTAAACTGCAATTGAACATATATTAAAAACAACCTGTTTTAGAATCACATACACATTTTCAGTGTTGAAAACTTTTATTCTTAGGAAAATGTATACTTCATAGGGCCACTGCTTTATATACAGAAGGAAAATTTAAGAAACAAGATGTAAGTACTGGTAAGTACATGATGTGTCACTTCTTTGAAATTGTTATTTGTGTCATTAAAATTTGTTTTCTTGTTACAAAAGAAAGACAAGATAGGAAGTAATGTTCTGTAACATTTAAATTCAAACAAAATCCATTTGAAATGATCATGAAATTGAGGCATAAGTGATATTTTGACTCCTTAATCTTGAAAATTTTTAATTATTTCATTTTTAATAAAAATTTATGAAAGATTATTAGAAACAGGTTTATTTTGCCTCTGTGCCTTAAGGTAGTAATGAACATCAAACATCCAGATATTCACTTATTTATTTACCAACACATATTTTGTAAACCTATTATATACACAATATTTGTTTGGTTACTAATAGAATAAAAAGCTCGATCAACAATACATGTCTCTAATCGAGATTATAGTTGAGTAAAGGAGGATATAAACCTAAATAAGTGTAATACAAGGGGAAAAATGTGTCTTAAAGAAAGCACATTGATAGATAAAATGCTGTGGAATTTCAGAGAAAGGAGAAATATTTGTATTTGAGGGACCAGGGAAAGCTCAGTTGAGGAGTTCACACTTGAACCAGGAACTAGAGGATTCTTTGTGGGGAAATGGGAAATTAAAATTATTCAAGTCTATGAGATAATTATTAGAAACTATATAGAAATATATGTAGAAAATTAAGTAGAGTTCTTTGTGCTATACAGTAGGTCCTTATTAGTTATCTATTTTATGTATAGTAGTGTGTATATGTCAATCCCAGTCTCCCAGTTTATACCCCCACCCTTACCCTCTGGTAACCATAATTTGTTTTCTACATCTGTAACTATATTTCTGTTTTGTAGATAATTTCCTTTTTACCCTTTTTTAAGATTCCACATATAAGCAATATCATATGATATTTGTCTTTCTCTGTCTGGCTTACTTCACTCAATATGACAATCTCTAAGTCCATCCATGTTGCTGCAAATGGCATTATTTCTTTCTTTTTATGGCTGAGTAATATTCCATTGTATAGATGTACCACATCTTCTTCATCTATTCATCTGTTGATGGACATGTAGGTCGCTTTCATGTCCTGGCTATTGTTAATAATGCTGCAATGAATATTGGGGTGAATGTGTCTTTTTGAATTATGGTTTTCTCTAGATATATGCCCACGAGTGAAATTACTGGATCACATGATAGCTCTATTTTTAGTTTTTTAATGAACCTCCATACTGTTATCCATAGTGGTTGTACCAATTTACATTTCCATAATGGTGTACTTATTTACAAAATAAAAATAGAGTCACATATGTAGAAAACAAACTTATGGTTACCAAGGGGGAAAGCTGGGGGTGGGGGGAGGGATAAATTGGGAGACTGGAATTGACATATACACACTACTATATATAAAATAGATAACTAATAAGGACTTACTCTATAGCACAGTGAACTCTTCTCAATACTCTGTAATCATCTATATGGGAAGAGAATCTAAAAAGGAGTGGATATATGTATATGTATAACTGATTCACTTTGCTGTACAGCAGAAACTAAAACAATATACTATACTCCAATAAAAATTTAAAAATAATAAAAAGTAAATCTATGCTAAGTGAAATAAATCAGACAGAGAAAGACAAATACTGTATAATATCACTCTTATATGTGGAATGTAAAAAATACAACAAACTAGTGAATATAACAAAAAGAAAATGGACTCACAGATATAGAGAACAAACTAGTGGTTACCAGTGGGGAGGTGGGTGGGTGGAGGGGCAAGATAGGAGTAGAGGATTAAGAGATACAAACTATCATGTATAACATAAATAAGCTATGAAGGTATATTGTAGAACACAGGGAATATAGCCAATATTTTATAATAACTATAAATGGAGTATCACCTTTAACCTATAACATATAATATTGTACATCAACTATATCTCAACAAAATATTTTTAAAAGAAAATATATAGAACAAGAAAATATTTGGCCCAGAAAAAGAAATAATATATTGCCACATTTTTAATTCTAGAATATGTTTTCTTTCTCCCAGGAATTATCTTTGGTTCTAGAACAAACATATTTTGCAGTTTATATCCTAAAATCATTTTTTACAAAATAACTCATAATTTAAAAAATTGATTTTAGAAAGGTAAAATATACATTTGCCTATTGAGAATCTGAGTCCCCTAGTATGAGTTTTGTACATTATCTCAATATGCATTAAAAATTGTCAAGGCATGTCTGAAAACAAATAGCAGATAATTTAAAGGATTAAAAGTATGGCAATTTATTATTCCTTTAAGGGCCAAATATTTTCTTGTTGCTATATACCATGAGAGAGAGAGAGAGAGATTACAGAAAGGATTTTAACAACAATTTCACACACTTTTATAAATGAAATAATAATAATTAGACATTTTCCTTGCATGTTAAGCTTTCATTAAAAGAACACTGGAAAAAAAAAAAAAGAACACTGGATATTTAGATATAATTTTTATATTCTATACTGAAAATGCATAGATAAGTATCTCAAATTAATTCTTTTTTTTTTTTTGCCATGTGAATATGCACGTTCATATTCCGATGTATTTATAGTTCTTCATCATTTGAATCAAGTCTTTAAAGAAAAGCAAATGGCTAATTAGATCATTGCATTTCTTGAGAGATGACTCCATAATAGCTGAAATTTGTTAGTAAAACAAAATGTAGGATTCAGTTTTAAACACTGCAGTCATATGAAAATCTTTGATTAAAAGAAACATGCAGAGTTGTTGCTTTGTTATATTAGCTCCTTAGAAAATCTTATCTAAAAAAATGTATTTACTAACTAGTAATTCTAAAAATAATTGCATTAAATTTGGTCTCATGAAGAATTCATAAGATCTAATTTAACAATATTCCTGTTTTTGAAATGCATTTTTTTCATGCTGTTTATAATGAGTTTGCAAAATAAAAATAATAAACTAATACAAATTCACATTTGAAATTAAAATTTGAAACAATAATTTTGAATAGTAAAACTACAACATTTTATAACCACTTTGAAAGATTGTTGGTACATTTTTTGGCTTTTTTTCTTTTGGTTTCTTGTTCTGTACTGAATCATGTACTAAATCTGAAAATACATAGATTAGTTTCCTTGGGGAGGTATCAATATATTTATTGGTGTTTAAAAAATATTTTTTATAATGACATTTAAAAAAATTTAACATGGCATGTCCTTTATAAGAAGCCATGAAAAATAAAATGGCTACTTTATAGTTTTACATTAGTTATTCAAAAAAAAACCCCCCTAATCAAAGATATTACTTTTATAAATTTTTTCCAAATCAAAGTATTCTTAGTTTCTCCAAGTTTGTAGTCTTGAGTTTTCAAACAACTTACAAGTGTCAGAGGACACAGATGAAAAACGTATCTCACTTCCTTGTTCTGGAGTCAGAGATTTTTCCTACTGCTTTTCTGCTCTGATTAAAAGTTTTTTTCTTCCTACCTGATCTTCTAGTCTTTCCATCTTGATGACTCCTTCTTATTTCGACATGATTGGGTTTGGATTAAAAACCACAGTTTAGGACATCTTACTGACTTAGCACCTGTTCACGAAAATATTCTGGAGCTCTATACTGTGCACGCACCTAGAAGATGTTGCATCATTGCCCATTGGAGGTTTTTAAGATAACTGTGCCACTCTTTCTCACAAAGAACACCAATACATGCTCACACCCACATCCACACCTCCACTGCCATCACTCTCCTACATGGGAGAGGCATCATACATTTATAAGTATCATCATACATTTTACATCTTTTGTCATGCTTATATGGATAACTTTTCATAGGTCCTAGATTGGGGAAAAGAAAGAACACGCGGTAAATGAAGGAAAGAAGTCATATTATATGAAAAATTTAATATACTATCAGAAATGAACTTGATAAGTTTTTAGGTGCAATCAGTCTTCTTGTCTGTAGTTTTCTTAGGTTCAACATTGATTTCTATAACCTTTTCTAGTAGACAATGAATTTTAAATGTGTGCTAATAGTAGTTGGTGTAGAGTTTTATGAAGTGGATAGATGCTTTCACATTTTCAACTTGAACTCTCATTGCCCCTTTCTAAAGCTCTATTTTTCTTCCCTGGTTAGAAAACCAAAGGATCTAGTTCTCAAGTTTTGTTTTTATCTTTGCATTTCCCCTCTCTTGAGGCTATGGTGGTAAGAGCTCTTTCACCTCGTAAGTGTTGAGGAAATCACAATTAAATGATCCTCTAAGATATGTTTCAGGCTGTCGCCATGTTCCTCAGAGACTCCAGGTCTAAGGTGAGGATTTGAATTCAAAATTGTTAATGTTTCATAACATCATAAAATATTAAACTTAGAAGGTATAGTAAAAATAATCCTTTCCCAATTTCCTTGTTATATCCGAAAGAAAACAGTTTAAAAGTGACAGTGTTTAGTCCAAAGTCACAACTGAAGACAGAAGCTTAGACCTTCTGATCTAACATAACCTTCTGCAGCTAATTGGATATGGAATCTTTCACATGTCAAAGTAACGATGGTGTAACAATACATCGTCTACCTTGATTAATGACCATAACGAAAGGCTTGCTTACCACAATGAAAGTAAATACAGCAAGCAGATTTATTGAATTTTAAAAGCTGTAATGTCTTTCTCTCTGTGGTGTGCTTGTATTGCAACCATGGTCTTTTAAATCTGCCTATGTTATAGTTACCTGGTCTATAATACCTTGTTATTCAGATGGCCATGAAGAAGGAAAAACAAGAACCTCAGAGATGAATAATTATGTAGGAAAATATGTAGTTAGAAAAAAAAGTCACTCATATGTCAGAGAAAACTGTGTCTGTGTTCTGTTTGTGTGTGTTTAATATATACATGTAATAAAGGAAAATTCTCCCACATGTTCATTGGAAATATTTAAAGAATAAAATGTAAAGGAGAAATGAAAATAAAAAAATACTACTTGGCTTTTTAAAATTAAAGTAATATTAATTTTAGACATTTATGAGAGCTCATTAACATTTACAACTAATTATAACAGCACCTAATTTTTAAATAAAACTTTTGTTTTTCAAGAGCCTTTATAATCACCATCTTAATTTAGCCCCATAATAGCTGTGGGACATAGTCAAGGGAAATTTTATTTTCTTTTTTGCCCAAGATGAATAAACTAAGTTGTTTAGATCTTTGACCAGTAATCATCTATTATACTGATATATCAAATTAACAGTTTCATGCACTTTCAATACCAAATTATTTATAAAAACACAATCATCTGTAATTCACATGGTATGAGTATCCATTTACTGTTGTTTATTGAAAAACTTTCACAAAAAAGTTTCATAAAACTTTCATTTCCTCTCTTTCAAAGAAACCTTCCTTAAAAAGCAACTATTACCATTAACTCTTACCAAATGCATTTCATAATAGCACACTTCTACCTATAAAATATAGCCCAAACAACCTAAGGTCCTACATGCAGTCTGAGATCCAACATTATACATGAAAATAGAAATGATCTTAAAAGCATCAGTTTATACCCAGGTCTACTAAGTGTATAAAATGTGACACCCTTAACATATGTTAGCAATAATTCCTAGTAAGATGGTTTTATTACATAGGCTAATCCTTGCCACATTCCCAAATTGGTTTTTATTCAGACATAGAGTCAGTGATGGCCCTGGGGTTAGTCATGTGGCATTAATTTCAGTTTACAGTGTGAGTACAGAGTCATTGTTCTCACTAAGATGTGAACATGTTGCTATGTTCAATCATTCTGCAACTGAATGAGTGATGGTATCAATTAAGGATATCGGAGAGGATCAGGTAATAGGTAATAAAACAAAAATTGTTTCTGTTTTGTACAGTTTAGATTTAAAATTTCTTAAAAAACACATAGAATATTGCAAATATAGTTCTGTATTGAAGTATAAAATATAGGAGAGACATTTGGCTGGAGATTAAAGTTTTGTAGTCATCTCTTTAGGGTCAGTATATAAAATGTGGATGAGATTACTAAGGGACTGAATACAGAGAAAAATAAGAATTGACACTGAACCCTGGACAATTCACAATTCAATATTTTGTGGGTGGGAAAACCTAGTAAAACAGAATGAGAAATAGGGGGAAGAAAACCAGGAGATTGTGATGTAATTTCTTATTTAATGCTATACTTCTGGAACTTTCATTGATGTGCATGATGAAACCAAGTAATTTCTGTCTGTCTCTCTCTCTCTTTCTCCATATGTGTCTATGTACATGAGTGTGTTTATGTGTGCTGAATAACATTATAAATGTTAATGTGTCTGTCAAAACTGTTTTATAATTACTCTACAGCTATATAATTACTCTACAGTGCTTATTTCCTAAATCTTACATATTTTTCCTTCAGCATGAAAAGTTTTATAGCAGTCTCTAATGAACTAAATGCATTCTTTTTTAAATATTTTATGCTGTTTTCCTCCTACTAGATCCTAGAGTAAATGAACATTGTTGGATAATTTTGATGCACCGTGTCTCTCTTATTTTCATTTAAGAAATGGGCATAAACATAATTAAAGGTCTATTTTTTTTGGTTTCCTTCTTCATTTGTTTATGCCACAGGCCAAATGTCCTTCAAAGTACACTTTTCCTTTTCCTTTTGTGTATCATGGAGTAAATGTCAAATGGTATATATTCTTGCCACCTTTGTATCTAAGCTGATTACACTTTCCAGAAAAGACAATTTAAGTATGAAAGTAGTTTTAATGTTTTTATACATAATATATGCTATTGTATCTTTAGGAGCAACAAACTATACTCATTTGATTATAATATAAAAATATTCAAGATTGCTTAAAAATAATGTAAGGGCCTTCACAGATAATGACATGCTCATATGCATGCCAACAAATATTCTCACATTATCAGTATTTCTCAAAGGGCATCATAAAATTCATTTTAGGAAAATTAACAGCAGAAAATGTATGTATCAGGTAAAAAAGTGTCTTGTGACAATTCCTTTTCAGCAGTTTATAGATCTTGCTCCAAAGAAAATATGACTTACATAATCTTACTAATTTTATATGAGTAATCTATGAGTATATTAGTTATAATTAAGATTGAAGTAAATTTTTATCTGGATATTTTTGTTTATAAGCATAATTTTGTTTTTCATTGTGATTTTTATAATTATGGGTATCTCCTTTATACATTTACTATTAAAATATTTTATATAGCTGGTAGGGTTAATATCAAATTGAAATATGAAGATAAATTATCACTAAGATCAGCAATCACCAGTTCCTAATTTTTTGTAGTCACAAATACTTCTAACTATATGCCTATATATATAAATACATATTATTTCATACAATTCCAGATATTGTTTTTTGGAGTGGGGCAGGAAAAGAGTTTAATTTAAGTTAATCACAAACATATGGATACTTTATTATTTTTTAAAATAAAATTGTCTTTCAAGAAATTGTTGAATATATATTACATGTAAGCCACAGTATATTTTGCTAAGAATACATATATGAGTAAAATATGTTCCCTGATCTCAAGGACATCAAATTTTGTGGAACAATGAATTTATGTAACTAACTGTATCTCATAATTATTAGAGCTGTGCCAGTGATATGGACAAAGTGTTATGGGAATACAGAGTGCAAAAATAATTAGTTCTTTCTTTGACATTGGAAATGCCTTCCAAGAAAAAGCAGATCATGAAAAATGAGTATCATTTCACTAGTGTAAGAGAGACAGAAGAGAAATGTGGAAGATTAGGAGTCAAGCAGATACACAAATAAATAGGGATTGTGCCTTACTTGAGACATTTGCATAATCATAGACTGGTATAGTTTGGGGTAAAAAGCAAATATTAAATAAAAATTCAATATATTAAGGTTGAAGATTCACTAAAATAGACATAGAGGAAAGACATTGGGAGCAGAGCTGGTAGAGAGAATGTTGAAGTGACTGACACAAGGCCTAAGAAATTAATTAGGGTGAGGATTTTGTTGTCATTAAACTCTGTGTTAAGAAAAATAGACTTTTTCCTGTAGGTAATGTGAAGTTCTGGAACGTTCTTAAACTGTCCTTTAAAATGTCTAAATCTATGAAAGATTTAAGAACAGAAAGTGGCAACAGGATTTGTGTACTACAAAAGAAAGAACTTGAGGTGTGAAGGAAGCTATTAATATTATTTGCAGTATAAGTGTAGGAAAGAGTAGATGAGAGGAAGATGAGGAAAGTAGAGTCAATATTTTGAAAGAAAAGCAATACTTTTTTTCCAAGGCACTGAATTCATTGATTTACTTTTTGTAAGTTTTTATAAATAATATGCAAGAAATTATACTGTCCAGTGGACATACAAGATTCAACCACTATCCTCAAAGAACTAATGATCTATTACAAATTTAAAAACCAATGAACCTCAAATTATACACTAAGTTGACAACAATCAACTGTATTTTGAACTTCTAACACTAGGCATTTCCATTTTTAGGCCTTTTAGAATGTAGATGCTACTTTGTATTATATTTCTTTTATGTACCTGATTTTTAAATGATATCTGCAATCCTTTACAAATGCAGAAGCATAAGAATAAATATTCCCTTATCCTTGTAGCATATAAAGTAGTATATAATAATATGTCAAGTGCATCCACAAAATAATGGAAAATACATAATCAGCTCAGTAGTCACAAGGAAATAAATCATGTAGTGACTTTTGAGAGTTTCTTTCTTCATGCACAGTTAAAATGGTTAACTTTAGTGAGTGCCTTTGCTATTTTTGAAACAGCATATAAGATTAGCATCACCTATATGTAAGAGGTTAGAACATTTAAAATATAGTTTTGTGTGTATATATGTATATATATATATATATGTTGCTTATATGTGTATATATTTTTGTATGTATGTATACATATTCAACCAAAATATTATAAGATGCTAGTTTTTCTTTCAGTAGTATTTTTAGTTCTCTCTGACCAAGCAAATGTGGACTTACAAATATGGAAGTTGGATAATTTCTAGTTCTGCTTGATAACCTATATCTAGATAATCTGTATAAACCACTGCTTTGTATAGTGAATAACATGTTGGAATTTCTACCTTTTTAACATATTAGTTATTTATTGGTTCTAGTAGACTTCTTAAATGGATTTCTCGGCATCTGTTGTTTAACATGTGAAGAAAATACATTGAAATTTGATTACATGGACAATTGATTTTTATATTTTTATTGTGTATCAGTTAAATCTAAATAAAAATAGTGTACTTTTTAATATTCTCTTCTACACAAAACTGTCAGTAATTTTTTTTCTTTCTTTCTAAGGATTTGCAATGCAATGATTCTATAAATCTTTCTTAACTCCTGCAAGGATGGTTGATCTTTAGAATGCCATTGAAAATGAACTTGTGGGACAGGTAATTCTCATGTGGCAAACCTATTTGCACACTGCTATCAGCATTCAATGACAAGATATAAAAACTGTCATAGCAATTCATGTGAAGAACATCACATCAAATAACATCATAGAGGACCAATGTAACCAATGATAACATATTTTTTTCCTGATCTTATTAATGCTATACAGGTAGTAAATTATTCATCTGATTGCATACTATAAAATCTACATTTTATTCATACTACGTTGTATATTCCTATAAATAATAAACACACATACACACCAGTTTCCAGTGCATTAAGTTCCAGTGAGAAGAAATATGAGACACAAGCAGAATTGGAGAGTGTCTGACAGAAGCAAACCTTTAATAACACATGGCATCACTGTAGTAGTTCTAGCCAGCAATTCCACAGACTCTTAAATCTAAATTAGTTAATGGTCCTTGTCAGCAGCCTGTAAGTTCTAGGGAGGCTGCAAAGTATTTCTTTCTTCCAGTCACAGAGAGCCTTGACTAGAGTGAAGGATATTGAGGAAGTAGGGCATGTGTCATCAATGAAATATATTGGATCTCTAATGTATGTCTCCTAGAAACTGTTATTAATCTCAAGTTTCTCAACCTAGAAGTAGTCTAGCAGCTGCCAAAGGAAACAGTGGTAGTGGCAATTAGAGCAACTGAGGCTTAAAAGGTAAATGTCTTTCAGGCATGGATAATTGATTGCTAGAGCTCAAACAAAACCTTCTACTTCTGAATATAAACCTACTTTAAAACAAAACTAAATTTCCAAATATGCAATGACTTTATTACATGGCAAAATCTAGTTATATATGTCCATATATTGAAAAGAAAGTATTCATATGCTCTGTGATCTTGAGCAAGTTACTGAAAGTTTTTGGCCCCAGTTTCCTCTTCTCTGAAACAAAGATGACAATGCATAGCTTGTAGAATTGTTATGAGTAAACATTTTTTATACTTTTAAGGCCCTTAGGACAGCACCTGGCAAATAGAGGGTATGATATAAGTGCATGGTAAATAAATCCAAGAGAGAGTTGAGAAAACTAATCACGGAAAGCTCAGATCAAATGAATGACTGTTTAACTAAGGAGATGGCATGAGGGAGATCCCAGCCTTGCCATTTACAAGCTCAAGGTTCTTGAACAAATTGCTTAACCTTGCTAAACATCATCTGTGAAATGGAAATACCACTTGCTTCTTAACAATAACTCAGAATTAAAGGAGCAAGTGCCTGTAACCTAGTAGATTGAACAAAATAGATGTTCAGCACCAAAGAGGTAATATTATCCAGGCTTTCTTGTCAGTAATTAGTGCTGGGCTTATCTCTGGGTTACTTTCCAGTTGTCATCCTTGTAACCTATGCTGAACCTGATTCAAGCTTCTGTCAACACTTTGATAGAAAAAATGTTTCTAGGCACTGCTTCTATAGTGCAGGCCTAGTGGAAATGAAATTGTTAAAAAGAGAAACTTCAGAGTGCTATAGCGAGAGGCATGTCTGAAAGTATAACCTAAGATGTTACTTGAAATCAATGACTCTCAAAAGGTGGAGAAAACTTGCTCTAGTCGAATTCAACTTAGAAGGTTTTTTTTGGTTTTTTTTTTTCTATCAAAATCAGAAGCCAAAGAAGACTTGGTTTACTCATTAGAATGAATAAGGTGCAGTTCTATATAGCACAGAGCTACAGTTGATAAAGTCTCTACATTTGAGTTTAAAGAAAGAGCAAGTGCAAACAGAGAGACTGAAGTTAGTATCCAAGTAGCAATATAAGATAATGACCATTTTGACTCAGATTCATTTGCAATGGAGAAAAAGATCAGTTGATGACAGAGAACATGGATGAAAAATAAGATACTCTGCAGAAGACTAGGTAAAAACATGGATCTTAACAACATCTAACTGAAGGGTATCAGCTTTTTTTTTTTTTTTTTAATGTAAAGAGCTGCATGCTAACATGAAAGTCATACTGGATATTATGCGGTGTTTTTTGAATGAAAATATTTATGCTGCATAAATATGTATAGTAGGCATGTGAACTTCAAGAAATTAACAGAAAGGCAAGAGAAGATGATGTAATACATAAATAGAAATATTCTTGAAGTGTTAATGAGGAAAAGAAAACAGATCAAATAATTGAAGGGATTGTTCCAGGGATCTCACAGGAAAAGGAAAAATGGAAGAAAGTATGACAACAACTACAGGAAAGTTAATTAATTTTCCTGTTGCCCCTTCAGTGGACTACAGAATATAATTTTGGAAATAAGCAAAATAAAAATGTGGATAAATAGAAGTGGTATCATATATCCACACACAATTATAATAGCTACCATAACTGAGTGTAGCATAATCCTGCAGAGTCCTACTTAGGAACACAATGTGCTATTGGAAAAATAACAATCTTGGCATTAGTAGATTAGTCATGGGGAGCTCATATGATCCCAGAGTAGCCCTTGGAGATATAAACACCTATACTAATCTTCAATTTCAAATATAAGATTATTTGTCTAAATATACAAATGAGATAATCTTGTTATCGATAAAATAAGAGATGCATAATTTCAAATACCCTAGAGTAATAATCCAAAGACCTTATTACAGTAAAAAAAAAAAAAAAATGAAAAAATGAAAAGAAAGGTGGCATTAGAATCTGACAGAACTGAATTTAAAACATGACAATGCATTCCATTTTTTCTTACCTTGAGGATTTTAACAGTGTAAGCCTCATTAATTCATTTATTTATGAAAAATATATTCAATGTTTATCATATATTAATATATATGATAAAGACATAAAGCCCACAGTCCTGTTCTTGAAGAAATCTCTGTTTAGTGAGGTAGAAGAACAGTGAGCAGATACTTATACTAGAGTATTATACATGCTAGGTGGATATGCATAGAAAGGGCTATGTTCAAGGCAGGGATCTAGGGGATTGAGGATGTGGTTAGGTGTTTAGGAGGAAGTAAAATTTTAGCTAGACTAGGAAAGCTGATATGAAAATGGAGCCATTTGTTCAAAAAGGTACAAATACATGTAGAAGATAGCATTTTAAAGGTTATAAAGAGATCCATATAGATAAGGTGTAAATATGGATAAACTGAAAGGGAGTAAAAGCATGCAATGTTATGTAATTTGGAGTTAATATTGAAGCCTGTAGGAAGCCACTGAAAGATTGTCAACAGGGGAGTGGAACGTTTTAGTAAATCACTTGGATGATGTAATGGATGTGGTTTGTGCTCTGTCTAGATAGCCTTTTCTGAGCCTATTTCTTCCCAAAACTGCTGCTGCTGCTGCTGCTGCTGTGGCTCATAGTTATCCCCTTTAGAGAACTGCTCTCATCCATGGTGACCTGCTATACCCAGTATGTTATGCTCCTCTCTGTCTGGAGGGCTCCACAGGCAAAACAACTGACTGACATGGAGGTATACAAGCACACCTCATATATATGGGAGTTCAGTTCCAGACAACTGCAGTAAAGTTGTGTAAAATAAAGTGAGTCACACAATTTTTTTGGTTTCCCAGTGCATATAAAAGTTATGTTTATACTATACAGTTATCTATTAAGTGTACAATAGCATTATGTCTGGAAAATAATGTACATATCTTAATTTAAAATTGCTTTATTGATAAAAATGCTAACCATCATCTGAGACTTCAGCGAGTAGTATTCTTTTTGCTTGTAGTGTCTTGCCTCAAAGTTGACGGCTGCTGACTGTTCAGGGTGATGGGTGCTGAAGGTTGGGGTGGCTGTGGTAATTTCTTAAAATAAGACAACAATGAAGTCTGTTGAATTGACTGACTCTTCCTTTCAGGAACAATTTCTCTGTAGCAGGCAATGTTATTTGATGGCATCTTACCCACAGTAGAACTTCTTTCAAAATTGGAGTCAATCCTCTCAAACCCTGCCACTGCTTTACCAACTAAGTTTATGTGATATTCTAAATCTTTTATTGTCATTTCAACAATCTTCACAGCATCTTCACCAAGTAGTTTCCATCTCAAGAAACCACTTACTTTGCTTATCCATAAGAAGCAACTCCTCATCCATTTAAGTTTTATCATGAGATTGCAGCAATTCAGTCACATCTTCAGACTTCACTTCTAGTTCTAGTTCTCTTGCTATTTCCACCACATCTTCAGTTTCTTTCTCCACAAAAGTCTTGAACCCCTCAAAGTCATCCATAAGAGTTAGGAATCAGATTCTTCCAAACTTCTGTGAATGTTGATTTTTTTTTTTTTTTTTACCTCTTCTCATTAAGAGTGTGAATGTTTTAGTGGCATCTAGAACAGTGAATCCTTTCCAGAAGATTTTCAATTTACTGTGCCCTGGTCCATCAGAGTAATCACTAACTATGGTAGCTGTATCCTTAATAAATGTATAATAATAATAAAATAATGTAAACAATAAGATTTGAAGTCAAAATTACTCCTTGATCCATGGGCTGCAGAATGAATGTAGTGTTAGCAGGCATGAAAACAACATGAACCTCACGGTACATCTTCATCAGAGCTCTTCAGTGACCAGGTGCATTGTCAATGAGCAGTAATATTTTGAAAGGAATTTATTTTCTGAGTCATAGGTTTTAGCAGTGAGTTTAAAGTATTCAGTAAACCATGTTATAAACAGATGTGCCATCATCTAGGCTTTGTTGTTCCATTTGTAGAGCACAGGATGAATTGATTTAGCATAATTATTAAGGTCTTTAGGATTTCAGAACGGTTAGTAAGCACTGGCTTCAACTTAAAGTCACCATGGATGCATTAGCCCCTAACAAGAGAGTCAGCCTATCCTTTGAATCTTTGAAGCCAGGCATTGACTTCTCCTCTCTAACTATGAAAGCCCTTGATGGCATCTTCTTTCAATATAAGGCTGTTTTGACTACACTGAAAATCTATTGTTTAGTGTAGCCATCTTTACTCATTATCTTAGCTTGATCTTCTGGATACCTTGATGCAGCTTCTACATCAGCACTTGTTGCTTCACCCTGCATTTTTATGTTATGGAGATAGTTTCTTTCCATAAACCTCATGAAAGTTTGGCTTCAAACTTTTCTTCTATAACTTCCTCAATGCCCCAGCCTTCACAGAATGGAAGAGAGTCAGGGTCTTTCTCTGGATTAGGCTTAAGGGAATATTGTGGCTGGTTTGATCTTCTATCCAGACCACTAAAGCTTTCTCTATATCAGCAATAAGGCTATTTCATTGTCTGATCATTTGTGTGTTCACTGGAGTAGCACTTTAAATTTATTTCAACAACTTTTCCCTTGCATTCACAACTTCCATTCACTTGAACACTTAGAGGCCATTGTAGGGTTATTAATTTGCCTAATTTCAACACTGCTGTGTCCCAGGGAATAGAGGGGGTAGAGGAGAGGGAGAGAGATGAGGGAACAGCCAATCAGTCTAGCAGTCAAAATACACACAATATTAATCTATTGTTTGCCATCTTATAGGGCACAGTTCATGGTGCCTCAAAACAATTACAATAATAACATCAAAGATCAGTGATTACAGATCACCATAGCAAATATAATAATAATGAAAAAGGTTAAAATATTGCAAGAATAAACAAAATGTGACACAGAGACACAAAGCGAGTAAATGTTGTTGGAAAATGGTGCTGATAGACCAGTTTGATGCAGAGTTAGTACAAAAATTCTATTTGTAAGAAAATGCAATGTATGTGAAGAACAGTAAAGCAAAGTGCAATAAAATGAGGTATACCCATACAAGGTTGGCAAAAACAAGCACTAACCCTATAAAGTAGTTCCTGCTCCAGCACACCCTGAGGGATCAGTATGAGCGTAGATATGCATAGAAACCACCACATTCTGGCCTATCTTTTCTCTCCATCTGTATCCTGTATCCATCATTTCCTTTCTGTGGAGAGCATTCCCTCAGTGAATTGTTTGTACAGCTATTTCCAAGTATGGATTTGCTTTTAGAAACTCCAAATGAGTCATGTATGTAGAGGATGGGCCTGAATGGGAGACAGAAGTTTGGAGAGAAGAGTTAATTTCAAAATCAGAATAATTACAGAATTCTTACTAAAACTCAGATAAGAAGATAAATGAGGACCAGAAGTAAAGCATAGCACTTAGACTACAGAAAATGGTATAATTGCCAGAGATACTAAATGCAGAGTTGACGGGACTGAGAGGTATGGGATAAGGGAGAAGGTAGTGTCCATCTTTGACATCAGGCTCTAGTTATTGGTATTAACATTTACTGAAAAAAAAATAATGCATTTAAACAATTTATGTAAACATTCAAACACACAGAAAACAGAACTGAATTTTTAAAATATACATTCACTTTTAAAGACATAAAAAACCAATAGAATAGGTGTCTGGTTTGGGAGCAGGAATTGAGGATGAGGATAAAAGAGAAAAATATAAAATCAGGGGCTTCCCTGGTGGCGCAGTGGTTGAGAGTCCGCCCGCCGATGCGGGGGACGCGGGTTCGCGCCCCAGTCCGGGAAGATCCCACATGCCGCGGAGCAGCTGGGCCCGTGAGCCATGGCCACTGAGCCTGCGCGTCCGGAGCCTGCGCGTCCGGAGCCTGTGCTCCGCAACGGGAGAGGCCACAACAGTGAGGCCCGCGTACCGCAAAATAAATAAATAAATAAATAAATAAAAGGGGGAAAAGGATTCATAAAAAAAAAAAAATCAAATGAGAGGGTCTTGTACTAACAAATAAAAATAAAAGGATATAACTTGAAGGATGTAATTAATTCAGCTTTCCATTTTCATACAGTTTAAGTAGGAAAAACAATTTAAGAGATGAGAACAGAGTGAGTGAAGGAAATGTGATGAGAAAAGAGCCTATTTATTCATTACATAGATGTGTCTACTAGAATGTTGAAAATTCTAGACTCAACTTTAGAAAATTTTGATTCCAACATATTCATCTGCAATGGGAAAACACTTACTACACATGGTGAGAAATTGCACTATATGCAAAAATACCAAGCCCTGCCTCTAACACATGAACTCAATAAATGTCAATTTTCTCTTATCTTTCCTACCCTATTGTTATTGTGATTGCATTTGATTGTACATCAAAAAGTTGAAAATGCTGCTGTCAGTTTGTACAATTTCCCTTATTCCCTAATATTAGTGTTTTTGAATTTGCTGTTTGGTTCTGCTCAACTTTTCTTTTCTTTTCTTTTCTTTTTTTTGTGGTACACGGGCCTCTCACTGTTGTGGCCTCTCCCGTTGCAAAGCAACAGGCTCCTGACGCGCAGGCTCAGCCGCCATGGCTCACAGGTACAGCTGCTCCACGGCATGTGGGATCTTCCCGGACCGGGGCACGAACCCGTGTCCCCTGCATCGGCAGGCGGACTCTCAACCACTGCACCACCAGGGAAGCCCTCAACTTTTCTTTTTACCTGATCCACTTTTAAACTAAAGACTCCATTTTTTGCAGGCACTCTGCTTTGCTCCTACCTGATCATTTCAGCCAATTCATACAACTTCCTTTACATCTTATTCATTTACCAACAAACCTGACTATCAAGTATAATCACTTCATCAATCAATGCATCCTAAATTCTTTGTGTAGGTGGGGTGGAGTGGGAGAGAAATCTGCCATTCTTGATACAATTTCCTAGTTTTAGACACTGAAAATTTACTTCCTGATCTCTGCTTGTTAGCTGAGAAACAGTAGCAAACTATGATAAATATATCTAAGATAGTATTAAGTCCCTTAATATAAAGAAGAGGAAACCAGGCCCTAATGATTAATTGATACCTATATCTATCTATCTATCTATACTCAGATGGAAAATAGGGGTGGACCATTATCATTATATTTGGATTGCCACAGTCTCCTGTTTGATTGTTTTGATGTCACATAAATGTATCTCATAGGATAAGATCCACAACATCTCATAAGAGAAGACCCAATTCCGATAGCAGCATTTGAGGCCCAAATGGCTTGCAGACTATGTGGAGACAGCAAAATGAAGAAAGATTCCAAACATGAGAGCTAGAAAGAGATTGCACAATTAATCACACCATAGCCAGAGCTAAATTAAGAGGTCCCAGATAGCCAGAACTTGATACCATGCTCCTTCTTATAATTTAGACCAGACGGCATTCACTTCAAGCCAAAGAGTTAAGGACAAAGAGTAACACTAGAACCTGAAAGAGAACAGGGAAAACACTAAGATTGAATATTGAGATGCTGACTGATAAATTCATCCTTGTGGTTTTAAGTAAGGATGATCATAAAGCCATGCTCATTCTCCATGTGTTCACATGCATGCACACACACACACACAGATACACAACATACAAGACCTACCAGGAAAGAAAATCTTTCTATATTAATGATAATTTGCCATGCCTACTTAAATTATATCATTCAGAAAGAGAGGGTTAGTGTAGTGCAGTGGTTTCCAAAGGTTTAATTTTTTTTATTTTCATTTTTTGACATTAATAAATATATTTATAACATTACACAACATGAGTGTACAGACATTTAAATGAAAATACGTATGTGACTGAAATGAAAATAGAATTACTTATTCTACAATTTCTGTTGTATTCTCCCTTTTTCTTTTTTTACTATTCTTTTGTTTTCCTTCTTTCTTCTTTTCTTCCTTCTTTCCTTCCTTCCTTCTTTTCTTTCTTTCTTTCTTTCTTTTTCTTTCTTCCTTCCTTCCTTCCTTCCTTTCTTTCTTTCTTTCTTTCTTTCTTTCTTTCTTTCTTTCTTTCTTTCTTTTTCTTTCTTTCTTTCTTTCTTTGCTTTCTTTCTTTCTTTCTTTCTTTGCTTTCTTTCTTTCTTTCTTCCTTTCTTTCTTCTTTCAGGACATTGGACCACCAGAGATCTCCTAGCCTCACGTAATACCAATCAGTGTGACCTTTCCCAGATATCTCCACCTCAATGCTTAAACCTAGCTCCACTCAACGAACAGCAAGCTCCAGTGCTGGACACTCCATGCCAAACAACTAGCAAGACAGGAACACAAACCCACCAATTAGCAGAGAGGTTGCCTAAAATCATAAGTTCACAGACACCCCAAAACACACCATTGGACTTGGTTCTGACAGCTATAAAGACAAGGTCCAGCATGACCCACCAGAAGACAAGCACAAGTCCCCTCCACCAGGAAGCCTACACAGTCCACTGAAACAACTTTACCCATTGGGGGAAGACACCAAAAACAATTGGAACTATGAACATGCAGCCTGCGAAAAGGAGACCCCAAAAACAGTAAATTAAGCAAAATGAGAGGACAGAGAAATACACAGCAGATGAAGGAGCAAGGGAAAAAAACACCAGACCAAAAAATGAAGAGGAAATAGGCAGTCTATCTGAAAAAAGAATTCAGAGTAATGATAGTAAAGATGATCCAAAATCTTGGAAATAGAATGGAGAAAATATAAAAAAAAATTAACAAGGACCTAGAAGAGCTAAAGAGCAAACAAACAATGATGAACAACACAATAAATAAATTTAAAATTCTCTAGAAGGAATCAATAGCAGAATAACTGAGGTAGGTAGAAGAACAAATAAGTGACCTGGACGATAAAATAGTGGAAATAACTACTGCAATGCAGAATAAAGAGAAAAGAATGAAAAGAATTGAGGAGAGTCCAGAAACCTCTGGACAACATTAAATGCAACAACATTCTAATTAGAGGGGTCCTAGAAGAAGAAGAGAAAAAGAAAGGGATGGAGAAAATATTGAAAGAGATTATAGTTGAATATTTCCCTAATATGGGAAAGTAAATGATCAATCAAGTCCAGGAAATGCACAGTGTCCTATACAGGATAAATCCAAGGAGAAACAGCCAAGACATATATTAATCAAAGAATCAAAATTTAAATACAAAGAAAAAATATTATAAGTAGTGAGGGAAAAGCAAAATAACATATAAGGGAATCCCCATAAGGTTAACAGCTGATCTTTCAGCAGAAACTCTGCAAGCCAGAAGGGAGTGGTAGTACATATTTAAAGTGATGAAAGGGAAAAAAACTACAACTAAGATTACTCTATGCAGCAATGACCTCATTCAGATTTGACTGAGAAATTAAAAGTTATACAGCCAAGCAAAAGCTAAAAGAATTCAGCAACACCAAACCAGCTTCACAAGTGCCAAAGGAATTTCTCTAGACAGGAAACACAAGAGAAGGAAAGACCTACAATAAAAAACTGAAAACAATTAAGAAAATGGGAATAGGAACATACATATTGATAATTACCTTAAATGTAAATGAATTAAATTTACATTTAATCCACCCAAAAGACATAGAGTGGCTGAATGGATACAAAAACAGGACCCATATATATGCTGTCTAAGAGACCCATTTCAGACCTAAGGATACATACAGCCTGAAATTGAGGGAATGGAAAAAGATATTCTATGCAAATGGAAATCAAAAGAAAGCTGGAGTAGGAATACTCATATCATGTAAAATAGACTTTAAAATAAAGACTATTACAAGAGAAAAAGAAGGACACTACATAATGATTGAGGGATCAATCCAAGAAGAAGGTATAACAATTGTAAAAATTTATGCACCCAACATAGGAGCACCTCCATACATAAGGCAAATGCTAACAACCATAATAGGGGAAATCAACAGTAACAAAATCATAGTAGAGGACTTTAACACCCTACTTTCACCAATGGACAGATCATTCAAAATGAAAATAAATAAGGAAAAACAAGCTTTAAATGACAAAATAAACAAGATGGACTTAATTAATTTTTATAGGATATTCCATCCAAAAACAACAGAATACACTTTCTTCTCAAGTGCTCATGGAACATTCTCCAGGGTAGATCATACCTTGAGTCACATATCAAGCCTTGGTAAATTTAAGAAAATTGAAATTGTATCAAGTATCTTTTCTGACCACAACACTATGAGACTATATATCAATTAAAAGAAAAATACTTTTAAAAATTACAAACACATAGAGGTTAAACATTATGCTACTAAATAACCAAGAGATCACTGAAGAAATCAAAGAGGAAATCAAAAAATACCTAGAAACAAATGACAATGAAAACACGATGACCCAAAACCTATGGGATGCAGCAAAACCAGTTCTAAGAGGGAAGAATATAGCAATACAATCCTACCTCAAGAAACAAGAAAAATCTCAAATAAACAAACTAATGTTACACCTAAAGCAATTAGAGAAAGATGAAGGAAAAATACCCAAAGTTAGCAGGAGGAAAGAAATCATAAAGTTCAGATCAGAAATAAATGAAAAAGAAATGAAGGAAATGATAGCAAAGATCAATAAAACTAAAAGCTTGTTCTTTGAGAAGATAAAGAAAATTGATAAACCATTAGCCCGATTCATCAAGAAAAAAGCGAGAAGATTCAAATCATTAGAATTAGAAAAGAAAAAGGTGAAGTAACTACTGACACTGCAGAAATATAAAGGATCATGAGAGATTACTACAAGCAACTATATGCCAATAAAATGGGCAACCTGGAAAAAATGGACAAATTTTAGAAATGCACAACCTTTTGAGACTGAGCCAGGAAGAAATAGAAAATATAAATAGAGCAATCACAAGCACTGATATTGAAACTGTGATTAAAAATCTTCCAACAAACAAAAGCCCAGGACCAGATGGCTTTCAAAGGCGAATTCTATCAAACATTTAGAGAAGACCTAAAAAACACCTATCCCTATCAAATTCTTCTAAAATATAGCAGAGGAGGGAACACTCCCAAACTCATCCTACGAGGCCATGATCACCCTGACACCAGAAGGGTTATACACCATGATCAAGTGAGGTTTATCCCAGGGATCCAAGGATTCTTCCATATACACAAATCAAACAATGTGATACACCATATTAACAAAATGGATGATAAAAATCATATGATCATCTCAAAAGGTGTAGAAAAAACTTTCTACAAAATTCAACAACAATTTATGATAAAAAGCCATCCAGAGAATAGAAATGGAGGGAACTTTTCTCAACATAATAAAGGTCATATATGACAAACCCACAGCCAACATCGTTCCCAATGGTGAAAAACTGAAACCATTTCCACTAGTATCAGAAACAATACAAGGTTGCTCACTCTTACCACTTTTATTCAACATAGTTTTGGAAGTTTTAGCCACAGCAATCAGAGAAGAAAAAGAAATAAAAGGAATCCAAATCAGAAAAGAAGAAGTAAAACTGTCACTATTTGCAGATGACATGACACTATACATAGAGAATCCTAAAGAAGCTACCAGAAATCTACTAGATCTAATCAATGAATTTGGTAAAGTAGCAAGATACAAAATTAATTCACAGAAATCTCCTGCATTCCTATGCAATAATGATGAAAAATCTGAAAGAGAAATTAAGGAAACACTCCCATTTACCATTGAAACAAAAAGGGTAAAACACCTAGGAATAAACCTACCTAAGGAGACAAATGGCCTGTTGCAGAAAAGTCTAAGACACTGCTGAAAGAAATTAGAGATGTTACAAACAGATGAAGAGATATACAATGTTCTTGGATTGGAAGAATCAACATGGTGAAAATGACTATATTACCCAAAGCAATCTACAGAGTCAATGCAATCCCTATCAAAATACCAATGGCATTTTTCACAGAACTAGAACAAATAATTGTACAATGTATATGGAAACACAAAAGACCCTGAATAGCCAAAGAAATCTTGAGAAAGAAAAATGGAGCTGGAGAAATCAGGCTCCCTGACTTCAGATTATACTACAAAGCCACAGTAATCAGGACAGTATGTTACTGGCACAAAAACAGAAATATAGATCGAAGGAACAGGATGGAAAGCACAGAGATAAACACACGCACATATGGTCACCTTATCTTTGATAAAGGAGGCAAGGATATACAATGGAGAGAAGACAGCAGCCTCTTCAATAAGTGGTGCTGGGAAAATTGAACAGCTACAGGTTAAAGAATGAAATTACACCACTCCCTAACAACATACACAAAAATAAACTCAAGGGCTTCCCTGGTGGTGCAGTGGTTGAGAGTCCGCCTGCCGATGCAGGGGACACAGATTCATGCCCTGGTCTGGGAAGATCCCACATGCTGTGGAGCAGCTGGGCCTGTGAGCCATGGTTGCTGAGCCTGCACATCCAGAGCCTGTGCTCCACAGTGAGAGAGGCCACAATAGTGAGAGGCCTGTGTACCACCAAAAAATAATAATAAATTAAAAAAAAATCTCAAAGTGGATTAAAGACCTAAATATAAGGCCAGAGATTAGAAAACTCTTAGAGGAAAACATATGCAGATCACTCTATGTTATAAATCACAGCAAAATCCTTTTTGACCCACCTCCTAGAGAAATGGAAATAAAAAAAAATAAATAAACAGATGGGACCTAATGAAACTTAAAAGGTTTTGCAGAGCAAAGGAATCCATAAACAAGACACAAAGACAACCCTCAGAATGGAAGAAAATATTTGCAAATGAAGCAACTGACAAAGGATTAATCTCCAAAATATACAAGCAGCTCATGCAGCTCAATATCCAAAGAACAGACAATCCAATCTAAAAATGGGCAGAACACCTAGATAGACATTTCTCCAAAGAAGATATTCAGATTGCCAACAAATGCATGAAAGAATGCTCAACATCACTAATCATTAGAGAAAAGCAAATCAAAACTACAATGAGGTATCACCTCACACTGGTCAGAATGGCCATCATCAAAAAGTCTACAAACAATAAATCCTGGAGAGGGCGTGGAAAAAAGGGAACCCTCTTGCACTCTTGTTGGGAATATAAGTTGATACAGTCACTATGGAGGACAGTATGGCAGTTCCTTAAAATATTAAAAATAGAACTACCATATGACCCAGCAATCCCACTACTGGTCATATACCCTGAGAAAACTATAATTCAAAAAGAGTCATGGACCATAATATTCATTGCAGCACTATTTACAATAGCCAGGACGTGGAAGCAGCCTAAGTGTCCATTGACAGATGAATGGATAAAGAAGATATGGCACATAATACAATGGAATATTACTCAGCCATAAAAAGAAATGAAGTTGGGTTATTTGTAGTGAGGTGGATGGACTTAGAATCTGTTATACCAAGTGAAGAATGTCACAAAGAGAAAAACAAATACTGTATTGTAACGCATATATATGGAATCTAAAAAATAAAATTAAAAAAGGTTCTGAAGAACCTAGGGACAGGATAGGAATAAGCATGCAGATGTAGTGAGTGGACTTGAGGACATGGGGAGGAGGAATGATAAGTTGGGAAGAATTGAGAGAGTGTCATGTATTTATTCATACTACCAAATGCAAAATAGATAGTTTGTGGGAAGGAGCTGCATAGCACAGGGGGTTCAGCTCGGTGCTTTTTGACTACCTAGAAGGATGGGTTAGGGAGGATTGGAGGGAGACGCAAGAGGGTGGGGATATGGGGCTATATGTATACATATAGCTGGTTTACTTTGTTATACAACAGAAACTAACACAAAAATGTAAAGCAATTATATTCCAATAAAGGTGTTAAAAAAAACGTGGAGTGAATTCAAGAGAATGTAGATAACACAGCAGAGATAAGAAGTAATGAAGTTGTATAAGAAGGCATTGAAGATGGAGTTTCATAATCTTTAAATTGTATCTGGCCTAGGTAACTCAGAAGCTGAGTTTAGGTCCAGAAATTCTTATTTAAATTTTGTAAAAATAGATAATTCTCAACCAAGAGGATGGATGAAGAATAGTATAATGTTCCAATTGGAACTGAAGAAAGGTCATGCCTTCCAAAGAGCCGCCAACATTCTCTATCAAGCTCACGAAAATCAATTAACAGTAGTCCCAGAAACCAACCAATTATACCAGAAGAAATTCCTAAGAAGACCACTCACTTCTCAAAGGCAATCAAATCATCTACACCAAAGGTCCAGAATGAGGACTTATGTTCCACTATCTAAAACATCAAAAAATTATAAAAGACCTTTCTACATTCCCTCAGACACCAGTTTGTAGAAGAGCAGGAACAAATATTCTCCAAAGTCTTAAGGTTATAAATAGCAACAATTTAAATTATTAGAGCTGACAAAATTGTATATTGGTCAGGGCTAAATTTTACCCTAACATAAACATGAGGCTCATGAATTTCCAGTCAATTATAGTCAAGATAAAGGACCAGCAACTTCTCTGTACAAGTTGTGGTATGATAAATTTTGATATGTCACAGATAGCAACCAGGTTAACTTTTCTAGATCATATATGATACTGAAGCACATATACTGAAATAAAGTTAATATTCCAGAAAAAAAACATTGAGACACATTGTCATTTTCAATTTCCTTTTGTTAACAAATCTTAATACCAAAAATATATAAATTCTCAATTTAGCATATTTTCCTCCCAAATAAAGAGGATTACCTTCAAGACTGCTCAGGTGGCTAATCCACTTACGCTGGGTTTTGCTGCTAATCTTTTTCTTATTTTCTTGCATGTTCTAAAAACAATGGTACTTTATAGAATTAAACTGATGAAAAAGACTGTAATAAGTCATAGATTGATTTCCTTTGCCTTCAGTCAAGACTGAAAACATATTCTAAGACATAATTATTTGTAAAATTTTTTTTAAATATACAGATTATATGTATGAGAATTTATAATTCATTAATTATGCTAGTAACTATGCTTACAATCTAAATATAAGAATATATGAAAGATGAATATCACTTCATAGCACCTTTACATCTTTCAATATTTTTACCAATTTATTAAAATAATACATTTTCTATGTAAATTTTGTGCTAAGCTTCTAATATTTTATCTTTATTTAACATGATTTTTTACCTAAAACTATGAGCAGACAACAGGTTTTATTCTTTACATTGCATCACAGAGGACAAATTCATGGTTTGTAACATCCTCCTAAAATAAAAAGCTTGCAAGTGCACACATGCAGACATATCCTTGAGAATCCATCCACAGAATTCCAAAAGTTCACATCTAAATGTGTTGTGAGATCAAGATTTCATTATTAGATTGTGTGGCAAAGAGAGGCCATACTGAGAAGGTCACAATTTGAATAATGAATCGATGTTAATGAAGAAACAAAACAGCAGACATTTGGGGCATTCCAGACAAGAGAAAAAGCAACTGCCAATGGTCTGAGATGGGAGGGTGACTGATGTGTTTGAAGACTGGCAAGGAGGCCAAGGTTGCTGGAGTGGAATGAGAGAGAAAGACATGAGAACAGAGAGGTAACTAAGGGCCATAGTGTGTGATCTTTGGCTTTTACTCTGAGATGGGAAATCACTGGAGGATTTTGAACAAAGTAACATGAATTGACTTATGTTTTATTATGATCAGTGTGACTATTTTATTAAGAAAAGATTGAAATTCAGAAGACAGGATACCAGTGAGATCCCATTGAGGCACTTAAATCATTGAAAAGAGTCTGCTGGAAAGTTAGGATCTTAGTTCTATAATTTTCAGCTTTTCTTTTAATTTAAAATTCATTCATTAAATTAGATTTTTAAAAAATAATCATTTATATTTTGTTATGCACACTTCTGTGTAGAATGAACACGGTCACTGACCTCGGTGACGTTAGAGGTTAGAAAAAAGAAAGACTTGAATAAATATATTCATATTATGTAACAGGAAGGGAAGAAATTATATTTTCAGGAGATCCTCTTTGTGCAAATAACTTGAATTAAAGATGACTAAGGGGGCTTCCCTGGTGGCACAGTGGTTGTGAGTCCACCTGCCGATGCAGGGGACATGGGTTCATGCCCTGGTCTGGGATGATCCCACATGCCATGGAGCAGCTGGGCCCATGAGCCATGACCACTGGGCCTGCAGGTCCAGAGCCTGTGCTCCACAATGGGAGAGGCCACAACAGTGAGAGGCCCGTGTACAGAAAAAAAAAAAAAAAATGACTAAGGGATGTCAGGGTAACAACAGTGGAGACAAAAAAACAAACAAACAAAAATCAGAGAGTCCAAAGAGTAACTGTAAGGATTCAGAGAGGGGAAGATATTAGTATACTCCAGAAATTTAAAGAAGTCAGTGACTGTGAGCAAAAGTAGAATTACTAAAAGGCTGAAGTTGAAGGCAGGAATCAGACAATGAAGGACTTTTTGATTACTATGTTAATTTAGTATTTCATCCTCAAAGAAAGGGGGCACATTGAAAGATTTTTGCTAAGAAAGTTGTCTCTCAGGAATGGAACTGAGGTGGAAAGACAATAGTAGAAAAGAGAAAATGAATAAAATGATCACTGCAGAGGACTGACGCTACCTGACTTCAAGACTTACTATAAGGCTACAGTAATCAAGGGAGTGTGGTACTGGTGAATAGACAAATAGATCAATGGAAAAGGGTAGAGCTAGACCTGCATAAATAGGGTCAACTGATCTTGTCAAAGGAGCTGAGGCAATGCAATGGAGAAAAGATAGCCTTTTCAATAAGTGATGCTGGAAAACTGGATACCCACATGCAATAATAATAATAATATGGACACAGATCTTACACTCTTCACAAAAATTAATTAAAAATGGATCATGGAATCAATGTAAAATATGAAGCACTAAAATGCCTAGAAAATAACATAGGGGAAAATCTAAGTGACCTTTGGTATGACAATGACTTTTTAGATACAACACCAAAGTTATGATGCATGAAATAAATAATTGATAAACTAGATTTCATTAAAATTAAAAACAAAATCTTTTGCTCTCAAAAAAAAAAAGAAAAAAAGCACTGTCAAGAGAATGAGAAGATAACCCAGCAACTGAGAGAAAATATTTGCAAAATACACATCTGATAAAGGATACTGCAGCCCTAGGAAACTAGTATACCAAGTGTTAACCTTGTATCATCTAAGTTATTCCTGCAGTAAAAAATCTTATAATGGAATGATCAGTTGGTTATCATAATGGGTGATACTTTAATAGAAGAATATTTAAATATTTAAATACTATGCAAAATGTCACAAATACAATTTTAGTAATTTTTGGTAAGATCTGTATGCTTAAACTTTACAGGATATGAAAGAAAAAAATCATAAGGTTTACATTTTTAAGTCTATTTTTATTATCCATGTAAGAATCCCTAAGTCACAGAATTAGCAGGAAAATATGCTTTTATGTGAAACCCAAAACACAAAATCAAGTTCAAAATAGTGCCAAAGTAGTGAAGTTTCACAATTCTGAGTTTAATAGAGCCCATAGGCAAAACAAAATAGGTTAAAAAAATATAATAATTAACATAAAACAGAAAAATGTCAGAATAAAAAATTATTTTTAAAAATAACATGAGGAACACAAAATACATTAGAGAGGAAAATTAGCTCCACAAGAAGTTAGATTCTATTAAATTTTGAAAAGGTTTTAAAATGTTTTTAAGTTTGAAGTGATTAAAATGATTATGAAAGTTAAGAAGGTTAAGAAAATAAATATACAAAAATTGAATTGATTTAACTTAAATGAGATACAATATATTGAAAGACAATTTAAAAGATTACACTTATAATAAAACTAATATATATATTAATAAATCTAAACAGTAGTTGTAAAAGAAATCAGGAGATTATAAAATATTCAAGGATACTAAAATAATATACAGAAAAAGAAATAGAAATTTTATTCATATTTTGGGAAGCTCTTCAATTTGATCTATAGATTTAATCCATATCCAATTTAAATCCCATCAGTTTTATTTGTTTAGTAAGGGAACTTGACATGTTGCATTTAAAAGATTCAGAAAAGCAAAGCCAATAATAGCTAGGAGTTTCTAAAGAAGATGTCAAGAGAATGTACCTATCCAAATACAGAGAATAATTATAAAGCTATAATTGCTAAGATAATGTGTTATTTACCAATGATAGGGAAACAGAGTACTGTAAAATAGAGCCACTTGACCTCTAGTCACTTGTTTTATGAAAAAGACAGCACTAGAAATTAATGGGATATCTTCTAATAAAGATACAAAAATCAAATGATTTGAAGAGGCACTTCATAGACAGGAGAATTCATGGAAAATAAATATTTGAAATATGTTTAACTTTACTTACTAGAAAACATGAATTAAGACAGTAATTTCATACCCCTTCATGAACACACACTTGTTCACAGTTTGTAAAAGTATGATAATATCAGGGATGATTAAGGAGATGGAAGAGCAACACATGTATACATTTTTGGTGATGTTGTACATTTTTCAAACTACTCTTACACTTTCTAGTAAAAATGACAACAGGCATATCCTTAGACCCAGAAATTCCATTACTCCTTATATACCCTAGTAAGCCTTTTGCAGATCTGCACCTGATGACCATAAATATTGTTCATGGTAGCATTATTTGTGCCTTCAAGTCCATCCATGTTGCTATAAACAGCAAAATTTTGTTCATTTTTATGGCTGACTGGTATTCCATTGTATGTATATACCACTTATTCTCTATCCATTCTTCTATTGATGGACACTTAGGGTGCATTCCTACCTTGGCAATTGTAAATAATGCTGCTATGAACATTGGGATGCATGTATCTTTTTGAAATAGTGGTTTTGGTTTTTTTGAATATATACCCAGGAGTGGAATTGCTGGATCATATGGTAGTTATATTTTTAGTTTTTTGAGAAACTCCCATATTATTTTCCACAGTGGCTGTACCAATTTACATCCCCCCTAGCAGTGTACAAAGGTTTCTTTTCTCCACATCCTCGTCAACATTTGTTATTCATGTTCTTTTTGATGATAGCCATTCTGACAGGTGTGAGGTGATACATCGTTGTGGTTTGATTTGCATTTCACTGATGACTAGTGATGTTATCTTTTCATGTCCCTGTTGGCAATCTGCATTTCCTGTTTGGAAAAATGTCTACTCAGTTCGACTACCCATTTTTTAATCTGATTTTATTTTTTTGACATTGAGTTCTATGAGCTGTTTATATATGTTGGATATGAATCCCTTATTAGTCATATAATTTGCAAATATTTTTCTCCCATTCAGTAGGTTGCCTTTCCATTTTACTGATGTTTCCTTTGCTGTGCAAAAGCTTTTAAGTTTAACTAGGTATCATTTGTTTAACTTTGCTTTTATTTCCTTTACTTTAGGAGATGGATCCAAAAAACTATTCTACAATTATGTCAGAGAGTATTCTGCTTATTTTTTCCTCTAGGAATTTTATAGTGTCCAGTTTTACATTTAGGTCTTTAATCCATTTTGAGTTAATTTTTGAAAATGGTATTGGAGAATGTTCTAATTTCATTCTTTCACATGTAGCTGTCCAGTTTTCCCAACACCACTTATTGAAGAGACTGTCTTTTCTCCATTGTATATTCTTGCCCCCTTTGTCATAGATTAATTGCATGGGTTTATTTCTGGAATCTTTATCCTGTTCCATTGATCTATGCATCTGTTATAGTGCCAGTATCACACTGTTTTGATGACTATAGCTTTGCTGTATAGTGTGACGTCAGGGAGCTTGATTCCTCAAGTTCTGTTCTTTATTCTCAAGATTGTTTTGGCTATTCATGGTCTTTTATGTTTCCATAAACATTTTAATTTTTTTATTCCAGTCCTGTGAAAATGCCATTGGTATTTTGATAGGGATTGCATTGAATCTGTACACTGCCTTGGGTAATATGGTCATTTTAACAACATTGATTATTTTAATTCAAGGACACAGTATATCTTTCCACCTGTTTGTGTCATCTTCAATTTCTTTCATCAGTGCAGTGTCTTATAATTTTCAGAGTGCAGGTCTTTCTCGTCCATAGGTAGGTTTATTCCTAGGTTTGTTTTTGCATTTTTTTGATGGTAAGTGGGATCATTTCCTTAATTTCTCATTCTGATACTTTGTTGTTTGTGTATAGAAAGGCAAAGATTTTATTATATTAATTTTGTATCCTGCAACTTTACTGAATCCATTGATGAGCTCTAGTAGTTTTCTGGTGTGACCTTTAGGATTTTCTATGTATAGTATCTGGAAACAATGACAGTTTAACTTCTTCCTTTCCAATTTGTATTCCTTTTATTTATATTTTTCTCTTCTCTGATTGATGTGGCTAAGACTTCCAAAACAATGTTAAATAAAAGTTTTTAAGCATGAAAAATTTTGTATTAAAACTTTAAAGAAAAGTAAGCAAATGACAAACATAAAATTTTAATAATAATTACATCTCTTTTGACCTATAATTTATATATCACAAACTCCCTTGATTTTAATGTATAATTTATGAGTTTGTTAAATTTATACAATCATGCAATCATTACCTCAAACCATTTTTAAAACTCATACATCAGTCCAAAAAGTTCCCTTGTGACTTCTACAGTTCCCAACCACAGTTCCAAAAAACCAATGATCTTTTTTTCTATCTCTATAGTTTTGTATTTTCTACAAATTGCATATAAATTACAATAAGTTGAGCATATGAGACATTGAACTTTGTGTCTGGCTTCTTCCCCTTAGAATGGTGTTTTGGAAATCCATACATGTTATTGTGTTTATCAGTTGTCCATTCTTTTTATTGCTCTGTTGTATTATATTTTAATATTTGTCGTGTTGACTCTATAAATCAATTTTGAGATAATTGCCTTCTTAACAATACTGAAGGTTCCTATTCATAAATATGGTATATCTCTACATTTGTTTTTCTTTTGTTTCCCCTCAGTAAAGTTTTATAAACTTTATTGTAGAGGTCTTACATGTTAATTGTTAAATTTATTCTTACATATAGCTTTCTGAAGCTCTCCTCACGTTAATTATTTTAATTTTATTTTTGGTTGTATGGTACTAATATTTTTAAATACAATTTACTTTATTTACCCCATATTAGTTATAATATATTTTATTATAGATTCTTTAGGACTTTCCACATAAAATATAGTGTCATTTGGAAATAAAAAATGTTTTACTTCTTCATTTCCAATGTTTATGATTTTAATTTATTTTTTTGCCATACTTTACTAAGTTAGGTCATTTAGCAAAATTTGAATAGAAGTGGTGAGAGCAGAAACTTTAGATTTGTTCTTAATATTTTGGAAAAAGTATTCAGTCTTTCACCATTAAGTATGGTGTTAGCTTTAGCCTTCTTGTAGGTGCCCTTCTTGAGATAAATGCCCTTCTGCTACAAGTATTCTGTGAGATTTTATCATTGATGGATGTTATGTTTTGTCAAATGCTCTGAGTCTATTGACATGATCACATGCTTTATCTCCTCTATTCCTCAAAATGTCATATTATATTGACTGAATTTTTAGATATTAACCTTATCTTGTATTCCACTTGGTTAGAGTATAATTATTATTTTTATATCTTTTTTGCTTTATTTGTGAATATTTTGTTAAGAATTTCTGTATCTGTGTTCATGAAGGATACGGGTATAAGGTTTTCTTTCCTTGTGCAGTAATTGTCTGGCTTTGGTGTCAGAGTAATACTAACCTTGGGTTGTGTATGAAGTATTAAGAAAATTATTTATTTTTTATTATACTTTATTCTTAATTTAAAAAATAATTTATTATTTAAAAAGTGAGCAGTGATGAGAAAAGATACTTAAAAACATATAGGTAAATCAAATAAATCTTGACCATTACAAAAAATTGGGATATTACAAAGTCAAAGGAATTAAACTATTAGAAAATAATAACATGGACCAATAAATAAGGATACTTGGTGTTAAAAGACTCTAAAAGTCCTTAGATTGTTCAAGAGAAAGATTTCACTTCCTGGTTGTTAGCCTTTTCTTGACAGGCTTTTGCAGTAGAGTGAGTCTCTAACTTCTGCATGGACAGCTGCTACAGTGTACTGCCTGGCCAGCAATATTCAGTGACTGGCAGCTTTCGTCATTACTCTCATTTGGGTGGTTTCTTGGTTTCCTAGAGATGCCATAACAAAGTACACAAACTGAGTGTTTTAAAACAACAGAAATTTCACAGTTCGGGAGGCTAGAAATTTGAAATTAAGATGTTGGCAGGCCACACTCCCTCTGAAACCTATAGGGCCAATTCCTTCCTTTCCTTTTCTACCTTCTCATGTTAGCTGGCAATCCATGGAGTTCATCACTGCAATCTCTGTCTCCATTATCCCTTGGTCATCATGGTATACTTATTTGCCATTCTTCTTTTTGTGCCTCTCTCCTCTTATAAGGACACCAGTCATATTGAATTAAGGACCAATTCTTCCCAGTATGGCCTCATCTTAACTAATGATATCTGCAGGGACCTTATTTCTGAATAAGTTCACATTCACAGGTTTTGAGTGTTTTAACATAGCCTTGTGGAGAACACAATTCAATCCATAACAGGTTGTGCCTTCAGTGAGACATTTCCCACAAATGACTTTTTCTACTCCTTCGTGGGCAGATTTCTAACAAGTTTCAGAAGTATAAGTTGCAGCAAATTTCATCGCTGGTACTACATTAACCTCCTGCCTTCCACTGAGTGTTGTTCCCTCTCTAAAAAGTTCTAAATCCCAGGTCTGGAGTGAGTCTCTTCCTTGGACATTCCATCTTAGCCTTAAGTATAGTGAGTATTACATATTAGAATATATTTTATATGATATGATTTATATGACATATTTGCTATTTCTATATTCTTTAGAATTCTATTCATTTTCTACTAGCCAATCTCTTTTAATTCTAATTCCCTGTTATAATTGCTTACATTAAACTTTTCCTGATGAAATTATCCTGTTTCCTCTCTTCAGATTATAACCAAACTTGTAAAAATCTAAAAAAAAAAAAAAAAAAAAAAAAAAAAAAAAAAGACAAAATAAAGGAACATGTAACTTCTAAAAAATAAAAGGGGAAGTAGAAATGCAGAAATGTTATCTTTAGCATATTAAATGGAGACAACAATGCACAGAAAAAAAAAAAGGAAACATCCAATAGGATGTGTTTAAGATGCCAGAAATAAACTCAAGGAAGTCAGTAATGGTAGTAGATGTAAATATTAATATCACCTAAAAATATATACATACATATTATATTAGAAATGAAAAAGAGAAGCAATCAAATCAATACCAAACTGATATTTACTTTCTATAGCAAGCACCTCAAAAAAATTCAAAGTAATAGTGTAAGAAAATATTTCTCAGGAAAAAGTTTCTTTAAAAAGTGGTGTAGTAAATTTAATACTTTTATTACCAAGATAAAATAATAGTTATATCATATGTATGAAACATGGTATAACCTCAAAGATATATAATTCATATCCTAAAAGCAAAGGAAGAAATTGACATGTCCTTGAACAGAGTAGTACTCTACTCTCATGAACTGACACATCAAGTAAGACAGAATTTGTTAAGGATGTATTTTATTAAAATATAATTTATACCCCAAAAGCTTTAATTTGTATAAGAGAGCAACTCAATAAACTTTCACAAATTGAACACACTTTGTAAACACCAGCTGGATCAAGGAGTTGAATATTTTGAACACATCTGATGGGTTCTTCTTGTGTCATAATCTTCCCCGCTCCCCAAGAGTGACCATGACTCTGATTGATAAGCATGGATAAGTTTTTTTTATTCCCATATACAAATGGAATCATATATAGTCTTTTAATCTTTTTTTGCTGTCTTCTTTGGCTCAACATTGACTTGCCAGATCCATGTATATTTTTGTAAGTATTTATAGCTCATTTATTTTTGTTGCTCCAATATTCCGTTGCATAAATATACCATGCTTATGTATCCATTCTAATCTTGAAGAACATTTGTGTAGTTTCCATGGTTGTTCTCTTACAATACAATGTATTGAAAATTTTATTGTGTGTCTTTAGGAGAACACATGTGAGGTCATTGGGTAGGCAGATGCTCAACTTTAGGAAATAAAGCCAGAGAGTTCTGAGAGCTGTGATTGATCTATATGTTTACCAACATTGGTATAGTCTTGTTTAATTTAGTCATGAATTTATAGTGGTTTCTAGTTGTAATTTTATTTTTATTCCTGTGATCACTAATGAAGTAGAGCATATATATATAGTCAATTTGGATATCCCATTTTGTGAAGTGTCTGTTCAAGTCTTTTCCTATTTTTCTACTAATTCTTCTAACTTTTTCTTAAATTATATGGGCTCTTTAGAAATTCTTCATACAAGACATTTTCTTCTGAATTATTTACTTAATAATGTGTCTTTTGATGAATAAAAGTTGCTAATTTTAATATAGTTCACCTTATTTTTATTTTACCTTTATGTTTAACTCTAGTTTCCTATTGAGAAAAACTTTGACTACTTCAAGATCACTATAATGTATTTTTCTGAGCCTTCTAAAAGTCTTAATGTTTATAATTTTGCCATTGCACACCTAGATCTATAGTCAATGTGTAATTTATTTTTTTGTTGTTGTGAATTAGCAGTCAATATATATGTATGGATAAATATATCCATATGACTATCAAGTTGGCACTTTCATTTATTGAAAATACCCCACAATCCCTTTTAATGATAGTGTTATCATTTTCACAATCAGGCTCCCTTGGGTCAATTTCTATAGTCTTTTGATTTCCATTTGTCAGACTTTATACCCTTGCACCAGTGCCAAACTATCCTACCTTCCTTCCTATAGCTTTATAGTCAGTCTTGATGCTTGGTACTTTGGATACAGAAGATATGACCCACACATTCAATAAGCTTGATCAAATGGACATATACTCATCCTTAAGAATGAAAATTAAAGAATTTTTGTTAACTTTAAGTTCACATGGAAAACTATTTTTTAAATAATCAAGTAATGGTCTAAAGACAACTTACCAGGAATTCCAACAAATTGTATTATACAAAACATTTCCCTGAACACAGTTCAATTAAGTTAATAACAAAAAGAAAACTAGATTTTATTTTGGAGACTTCCAACCAAAACTATAAATAATTTATGATGTAAAATATCTATTAATGGGAATAGCAAAATGTGTGGAGCTGAAAAACAAAGAAAAGAATAAATATACCATGTGCAGCATGCTGCTAAAACAGTAGTGATGCTGAGAGATAAACATAACATAAATAAAATATAAAGAAGAGATGAATTTAATTTAGATGAGCTAAGAATTGAAATAAGTGAGTTAGAAAACCAACAAAAATGTAAACCCTAAGACAGTAAAGAGAAGAAAATAAGGCCCAAAGTAGCTATAACACTGTGAAAACCAAGAGTCGTTAGGGAAGTTAAAATGAATGAGAAACAGATTTGTTGATTCAAGGATTTTTCACAAATCCCTGTGCAGTGTGTGCTATTAGCTCCACTTTACAGAATAAAAATCTGACCATCAGAAAATGTATTAAAACCACTTCATACAAAGAGCAAGTGTAGGAGCTGGAGTAAATACCCAACTCTGGAACAAAAACTCTTATCACTAGGTAGAAATTCTAAAAAATGTCAATAAAAAAAGCAAATGAAACCAAAAAAGCAAATATATAAAAATAAACACATAGATACAAAGTAGTCAAGTTCTGTTTATTAGAGAGATGCAAAGGTGATTTAATATCATCTTTAATATTAATGAAATTGACCTACCCTTAGTTTATAACATGCTATTAAATCTATTTTTTAATCATTACTATAACCTTGTAAGATAGACTAAATGATACTTTTTTAAAGTCAACTGTATTTTTATCACAAGTGACAACAAAATTCAAGTAGCTATATTAATGAAGAAAATTTATTATCAAACATAAATGAAAAGTGTTCAGGAATACATATGTTAAGATGAAGGCTGATCTAACCTTTTACCTGATGTCTCTAACAGCTAGATTTCTCCCTTTGTCTCTGCTTTGACTTTTGTTTTTGCTCCACTATCTGGCTCCAAAATATTTGTTTCCCTGACAATGCCAGGCTTTCTTTTCTGAAAAGGAACGTGCCCACAGCTGCTTCAGACCTTAAATTCTCCCACCAGGCTATTGAGATGGAGACAGAGAAAGAGGGAGAGAGAGAGAGGCATGTGATAAATGCATGAGATTTCATTTATCAGGGTGAACCTCATGGGTCAGAGGACATCTCTGAACAGTGATTTGGTTGAATTATCTTTCCGCTTTGCTCCAAAAGTTGAGTCTATTCTTTTGATGGCATTATTAGGATTATGTATGCTTGAAAGCACCCAACAAAATTAATTGAATATAATACGTTTTACAGATTGGAAAGTACATATTACTATTTTTCTCTAAATAGCTTAACAAATTTCTGTCATACAGAACCAGATTGGAGCATTTTTGGAGATAGAAATTCTTATCTCAAAATTTGGTGGATTAATATACATTTACTGAAGTATTTTTATAACTACTAACTTAATGTGGTCTTCTTTATAACATAAGTAGTTGTTTTCGGATATTTTCATGTTTTGTATGTATGTTTATGCATATATAAAATCTTACTAGTAGCAAATATCTTTAAATTTATATAAAATGATAAGCTTTAAAACCAAAATAAATTAACAATAAAAAAATAAAAAGTTAAAAACATGTTATCATAGTAAGTCAGACAGAAAGACAAATATCATTTGATATCGCTTACATGTGGAATCTAAAAAATAATGATACAAATAAACTTATTTACAAAATAGAAACAGACTCACAGACGTAGAGAATGAACTTATGGTTACCAGTGGGGAAGGGTTTGGGGGGAGAGATAGAGTGAGAGTTTGGGATTGACATGTACACATTGCTATATTTAAAATAAAATGCCTTTCCGTGAAAAAAAATGAAAAGTTATGACTATATGTAGCAATCTTAAACACTTACCCAATTCAATATTATTCATTACATTAACAGTTTTAATATCTAATAATGTAACAAGATCTTTCACAAGTCATCTATAATATTTAGGGAAAACCCTTTATAAATGTGCTGTATACAAAGTCTATCACTGATTAAATTAAACACAGTGTGATTGAATATGGTTTTAAAAACCTAACTGATCACTTTGCTTACATTTATGAATCATATTTCAATTTTATTTTAAATTATAAAGTAGTTTATAAAGGTTATATGTGTATATGTATACACAATATCGTTATTAGCTAACAAGCAGACATCACAACAATTTAACAAGTCTTATTTTGGGCAATAAGTGTTAGAAAGGAAAAAGAGTACTAAGCTTCCTTAGAATAAAAGTTGTAAATGATGATTGTTCTCTTTTGGGAGAATTCCTCCTTCAGCAGAACAATAGCTGGAAAAATATCACAGCAGTGCACACAGAAGCAGACATGCTTTTGGGTGAATACATGTAAAATCATCTCCCTGATTGGACTTCTCTGAACATAATATCTTCTGATATGGGTGATGATATTTAGCCAAACATATAAGCATTAATAATCAATTTCAAATAAAATACTATCATAAAATAAATAGCTAAAATATTGTATGAAGGTCCTTTTGCAAAGACAGAGCAAATTTGTAAATGTTTCACTTAAAAGTTAGACTGAAATTGAAAGCCTACCATTTAAATAGCTACAGTAGTTAATACATAAATGGTAGGCAGCTACTAACAAACAGAATAAACCAGATCTTTATGGATTGGAGGGAATAGAATAGAAATTCAAACAAAACAATTGCTTGTGGGTTGATTTGATTATGACCAGATCCTGTAGAAGTTGAGTAGTGTGTAAGTCTGAATTTAGGTATAAATCACTGAAAATTAAACACTGTATGTAATACTGAGGGGGAAATTAATTCTCTCTCTCTCTCTGACACACACATACATACACACTTCTTTGAAAATCCAAATATTTCAAAGAATTTAATGTGCCTATTCAAATATTATCTAAAATGTAGTCAGTCAGGTAAAAACAAATCATATATTTTAAAAGATATGAATTCTATTTCTGGATCTATTTTCCAAAATGGAATGAACTGTTTTACTTATTCAGCTTTAAAGGATCTATTCTTAAACTAAATGAAGAAGAACGGTCACATTAGAAGACAATTCTAAGTTATTTGTTCAGAATCTCATGTCTAGAAATTCAAAGTATTGAGATGATTTTAATAAATAAAATGTAAATTAATTACATTTAGAGATTAGAGAGTGATTTATTGCCTCTCAAAATTATCCTCAAAGTTATTCTCCTTCTATGCATTTTCATATTGATTTTGACTTTGAGTATTTTCTACTCTAGGCCATTAGTTTATATTTGTTAGAGATTGCTTAAATGTTCCTTCTGAAATTTTATGATGAGAAATTAAAATTAAAAGTGTAAAATATATATCTAAAATAAATAGTTAAAGGATACCCAAAATGACAACATGTAAAAGGTTGATAAAATGCATTCGGACTTAAGAGATCAGCAACTTAAAATAATCATGTGTACAGAGAGTGTTATCTATAAACCCCACCATAAGCACAAACCAAAAATCTATAATAGGTACACACATAAAAAAGAGAAAGGAATACAAACCTAATACTAAGTATAATCATCAAATCAAAAGAAAATAGAGCAAAAGAAGAAAGGTTAAAAAAAAAAAAGAACTACTTAACAATCCCAAAATAATTAATAAAGTAACAAGTACATGCCTTTCCACAATTACTTTAAATGTAAATGGAAAAAAAAATTATCAAACCAGAAGACATAGAGTGGCTGAATGGATACAAAACAAGACTTATATATATGTTGTCTAAAAAATACACCCTTCAGATCTAAAGACACACACAGACTGAAAGTGAGGGGATGGAAAAAGGTATTGCATAGAAAGGAAAAGAAAGTTGGGGGAGTAATACTTTTATCAGACAAAATAGACTTAAAGACTGTGTACCAAGGGACAAAGAAGGCAATACACAATGATAAAGGGATCAATCCAAGAATAAGATAACAAATGTAAATATATATGCACACACATAGGAGCACCTAAATATGTAAAGCAAACTTTAGCAGACATAAAGGGAGAAATTGACAGTGAAACAGTAATAGTAGGAGATTTTAACAACTCACATCAATGGACAGATCATGTAGACAGAAAATCAATAAGGAAATATTGGCCTTAAATGACACATCAGACCAAATGAATTTAACAGATATATATATATATATATATATATATATATATATATATAGAACATTCCATTCGAAAGCAACATAATACACATATACATTCTTTTCAAGTACGCATGGAAAGGTCTCAAGGATAGATCACATGCTATGTCACAAAACAAGTCTCCATAAACTTAAGAAAACTGAAATGATATCAAGAATCATTTCTGACCATACTGACCATTATGAGACTAGAAATCAACTACAAGAAAAAAACTACAAAAATACACAAATACGTGGAGGCTAAACAGTATGCTAATAAAAAACCAATGGGATCATTGAAGAAGTAAAAAAAATCCATGGAGACAAAAGGAAATTAAAACACAATGATCCAAAATCTCTGGGACACAGCAAAAACAATTCTAAGAGGGAAGTTTATAGAGAGATACAAGCCTACCTCAGGAAACAAGAAACATCTCAAATAAACAACATAACTTTATATCTAAAAGAACTAGAAAAAGAGGAACAATCAAAACTCAAAGTTAGTACTAAGGAATAAAACGCATGAAGATTAGAAAAAAAAAAAATAGAGTCTAAACAAACAAAAACAAAGATTAATGAAACCAGCAGCTTTTTCTTTGAAAAAAATAATCAAAATTGATAAACCTTTAGCAAGACTGATAAAGAAAAAGAGAGGCATAAACAAATAAAACCAGAGATGAAAAAGAATTTATAACTTACACCACAGAAATATGAAGGATCATAAGAGATTACTACAAATAATTATACACCAATAATATGGACAATGTACAAGAAATGGATAAATTCTTAGAAAAGTACCATCTCCCAAGCCTGAATCAGGAAGATATAGAAAATAAGAAGATGAATTACCAGTAATAAAATTGAATCAGTAAAAACAAAGACAGAAAACCTCCAACAAACAAAAGTCCAGGACCAGACAACTTCACAGGTGAATTCTACTAAACATTTAGAGGGCAGTCAACATCTATCTTTCTCAGAAAGTTCCAAAAAATTGAAGAAGAAGGAATGCTTCCAAACTCATTCTATGAGGTCAATCTTACCCTGATACTAAATCCAGACAGAGATATGACAAAAAAATTACAGGCCAATATCACTCATGAACATAGTTTCAAAAGTCATCAACAAAATATTAGCAACCAGAATTCAACAATACATTAGAAGGATTACACATATGATCAAGTGAGATTTACCTCATGTATGCAAGGATGGTTCAATGTCTGCAAATTAATCACTGTGATACACTACATTAACAAGTTAAAGAGTTGAAATAATACTATCATCTCAATATTTGCAGGAAAAACTTTTGACAATATTCAGCATCCATGCTTGATAAAAACTCTCTACAAAATGTGTTTAGACAGAATATACCTTAACATAATAAAGGTCATAATGGCAAGTCCACAACGAACATAATACTCACAGGTGAAAAGCTAAATGCATCTTCTGTAAGATCAAGAGAAGGATGCCAACTCTAGCTATTTATATTCAACATAGTTTTGGAAGTCCTAGCCATAGCAATCAAACAAGAAAAAGAAATTAAAAGAATCCAAATTGGAAAGGAAGAAGTAAAACTGTCACTGTTTCCAGATGACATGATACCATACATAGAAAATCCTAAAGATGCCACCAACAAACTACTAGAACTTGTCAATAAATTCAATACAATAGCAGGATACAAAATTAGTATAATAAAATCTGTTACATTTCTGTACATTAACAACAAACTCTCAGAAAGAGAAATCAAGAAAAAAAAATTTAGAGTCACATCAAAAAGAATAAAATACCTAGGAATAAATCCAACTAAGGAGGCAAAAGACCTGTACTTGGAAAACTCTAAGGCACCAATGAAAGAAACTTAAGAAGACACAAACAGATGGAAAGATATACCATGTTCATGGATTGGAAGAATTGATATTGGAAGAATTAATGTTAAAATGACCATACTACCCAAGGCAATCTACAGATTCAATGCAATCCCTATCAAAACACCAATGGTGTTTTTCATAGAACTAGAACAAACAATTCTGAAATTTGTATGGAAACACAAAAGTCTAGAATATCCAAAACAATCTCAAGAAAAAACAAAGCTGGAAGTATTATGCTCCCTAATTTCAAACTACTACAAACCTTCAGTCATCAAAAATATGGTACTGGCACAAAAACAGACATATAGATGAAGGTAATAGAATAGAGAGTCCAGAAATAAACCCATACTCATAACGGAAATTAGTCTACAACATTAATCTACAAGGCCAGAATATACAATGGAGGAAAGATAGCCTTCGGAATAAATGATATTGTGAAAGCTGGACACTTACATGCAAAATAATTAAGGTGAACTATTTTCTTACTCCATATATATAAAAAAATCAAAATGGATTAGAAATGAATGTAAAACCTGAAACCATAAATCTTCTAGAAGAAACCATAGACAATATGCTCTTTGACATTGGCCTTAGAAATATTTTTTGGATGTCTCCTCAGGCAAGGGAAAGAAAAGCAAAAATAAACACATGGTACTACATCAAACTAAAAAGCTTTTCCACAGTGAAGAAAACTATCTATCCACACAACAAAATGGTTGCCTACTGAATGGGAGAAGATATTTGCAAACAACATATCTGATAAGGGGTTACTATCTAAAATATACAAAGAACTCATAAAAATCAACATCAAAAAACAAACAACTTAATTAAAAATGGGTAGAAATCCCATTAAATGGTAAGCAACCCATTAAAAATGGGTAGAAAAATGAATAAACATTTTTCCAAGGAAGAAAAATAGATAACTATCAGGCTCATGAGAAGATGCTGAACACCACTAATCATTAGAGAAATACAAATCAAAATCACAGTGAGACATCACCTCACACCTTGTTATTATCAAAAAGACAACGAATAACAAGTGCTGCTTAGGACATGGAGAAAAGGGGACTCTTGTGCACTATTGGTGGCCATGTAAATTGGTCCAGCTACTATGGAAAACAGCATAAATTTTCCTCAAAAAATTAAAAATAGAACTACCATATGATCCAGCCATTCCACTTCTGGGTATTTGTCCAAAGAAAATAAAAACAGTAACTTAAAAAGATATATGCACCCCTATGTTCATTGCAGTATTATTTATAGCAGCCAAGCTATGAAGGCAATGTAAATGTCCGTCAATAGATGAATGGAAAAAGATTTTTGTGTACAGTGTGTACGTGTGTGTGTGCATGTACATATATATATATATATACACATATCTAGTTCTATATATATAATGGAATATTATTCAGCCATAAAAAAGATGAAATCTTACTATTTTTACAACATGTATGGACCTAGGGTGTATCATGCTAAGTGAAATAAGTCATACAGATAAAGAAAAATACTTTATGATTTCACTAATACATGGAATCTAAAAAACAAAACAAATAAACATAACTAACAGAAACAGTGTTATAGATACAGATAATAAAAGGTGGCTGCCAGAGGTGAGGTGGCTGGGTGGAGGAGAGAAATAGAAGGGAGATTAACAAAATTTCAGTTATAAAATAAATGTCTTGGGTATGAAGTGTACAATGTAGGGAATGTCCTGAATTATATAATAACTTTGTATGGTGACAAATTCTAATTAAGCTTATCATGATGATAATTTTGAAATGTGTAGAAATACCAAATCACTATGTTGTATACCAGAAAGCAATGTAGTCAATTATATTAAAAAAAAAAAAAGAAACCAAAAAACAAACTAATAGAAAAATATTGGGATGGCCAAAAAATTCCATAAGATATTATGGAAAATCCCAAACAAACCTTTTCACAAAAGCATAGACCAGATTTGTTGTTACCAGAGGTGGAGTGTGGGGGAAGAGAGAATTGGATGAAGGTAGTCAAAAGATACAAACTTCCAGTTATAAGATTAGTAAGTACTACAGATATAATGTACAACATGATGAATATAATTAATACTCACTGCTGTACATTTTATATAAAAGTGTTAATAAATAAATCCTAGGAGTTCTCATCACAAGGAAAATTTTCTTTTTTATTTTCTAAATTTTGTATCTCATATATGAGATGATGGATGTTCACTAAACTTATTGTTGTAATCATTCATGTTGTATGTATGCCAGATCATTATGCTGCACACCTTAAACTTCTACAGTGCTATTTGTCAATTATATATCAATAAAACTTGAAGAAAAAAAATTGGAGTTGGGAACACCTGAATGGGGAGCTCTCAGATAATACCACTCCCTGCCACTTGCAGACCCCAGCACAAAGAGGTGTACATTGCATTAGTGCACAGGAAGAAGCTTATTTTACACACCCCAACAGGACGAAGAAAGATTTTCTTTTCCTAGCAATATCCCAGTTAATGAGAAACCACCACACCCAATCAATGAGAAGCTGACAGTAGCTTGAATTCTCATTCTCCTCCAATGAACTTTCATTCGAAACAGCCCCTTCCAAATCCCTCTTTTCTTCTATAAAATAATGTTCCTTTCTGGACATGCCTATGATTCAGCTACAGTTGACATGTTCTGAATTGCAATTTCTCTGCTATTCCCAAATAAACTTGATTTTGCTGGCAAAAGAAAAAAAAAGTGTCATTTGTCTTTAAACCACTATCAGTTTGTTGACAGTCATTGACAGTCATTTAGCCTGACCACAGAGCCCTCACCTATAAAATGGAAATGGCTTCGAGCTTTTGTCTCCTCCAATAAAATTGTTTGAAAAAGCATATACTTTTTCATATTTTTTCACTTCTAACATTTTAGATACATTTACATATAAACTTTCATTTTAATATAGTTTAAATATAAATATTTTAAAATAAAACAATATTACCTTTTTAACATAACAATTTGGAACCCACCAATAAATATTCTGAAGACATATCCAAAAGCTCATCTTCAATTGTGGGAAATTTTACTTTGTTCAAAAACACACATTTATTTTTATTCAACTATAACCAAAGAATTTTGTCATGATATAGTTTGACATTTCCTATCTTGTTTTGATTTTTTTTCATGCTTTTCTGTAAATATGTGAATTAAAAATTAAATGTTATTAAAAATTTGTTGGCCTATAAGTTTTAAAGTATTAAAGTTTTAGCCACAGATGAGTTATAATTAAAATTATTAGCAAATAATTTATCAAAAGCATAAATATATTATAAATTAAAAATAAACTTTAACTGGAAGTGATTTCTTGCCAAATAAATATCTTTACTAGTTATTTTAATTAGTTATTATCTGTGGGTGGGTGTTATTTAATGCTAAATGAGACAGTGTACATTCTTTAAGCCCATATTCACTTTATTTCTGTTTTTCACCATACACTGTTAATAAAAGAGAAACTCTTTTTCACTTTGATAAGTGTTCAGAAATTAAATTTTCATTCAGTTATTTGAATTACTTCTCTTAAAAAAAAGCCAAAAATAACATAGTGATCTATCATTAAAATATAATTTAGATATTCCTTTAATTTTGCTGAAAGTGAAGAATTGGAAATTATCAGATTTTCAAAATACCATTACTCAATAAATAGACATTCACTTTTTAAATTACTCCCTCTCACTTGCTACAAGAAACACCTGTTAATACCTGCCATTGACAACATAAGGCATGGAGGAAAGCATTTGAGAACCTGCGATCTCTGTAGTCAGGCAAAATCTAGAGAGCCTGGGCTATGTATAGAGACCTGGTTTCTTCTACACTTAGTTATGAAAAACTGTTACTAAAAAGAGGATGAATGATTGAATGGAGAGAAACCAGGGGTTTTACATTATTAGAAGTAACATTAGAGTGGGAGGTGACAACAGTTTCTCAATATTAACTTTATATTACATTAACAGTTTCATAACTTAATCTTGTCATTATGGAAATTATCACTGTATAGTGGAGCTTATTTATCTGAACCCATAACCATATCTATAAGGATCACATAAATATGTATGTGTTTATAAAAACATGCACACACATATGTATCTACATATTTTTGTACCTTTTACATAAAACATCCATTGTATTAAAGGATAATACTAGCTACTTACTTTTCTTTGCTTAATATTAATACTATATTATGGAAAGCTTTCTATATCAATATACTCTTTTCCTATATGTACTTTTCCATTTAATGTTATACTTGCCTCATAACTTTCTTACAGGTCTAAGAATTGAAGAAATTTGATTTAAAGCAAAATTGATATTACAATTCACTAAATTTAATTTGTTTTTGTTTTTTCTGTAATATAATTTGTTACCAGGGTAACTTTTCCTTCCATTTCTTTTCTGAAATTCTCTAAATCACCTATCATTACATTTTTACATTCTTATCATCGTGTTATTCCAGGTCCTCCAGAGAAATAAGACCAAAAAGAGATGATAGATAGATAATAGATGGTAGACAGATATAAAAGGAGATTTAATATGGAATTTGTTAATGTGATTATGGAGATCAAAAAAATCCCATGATCTGTTTTCTGCAAGCTGGAGAACCAGGAAAGTTAGTGGTGTAATTCAGTTTGAGTTTAAAGGCCTGAGAATCTGGGGGCCAATGGTGTAAATCTCAGTCCAAGAGAAGTCTAGTGGCAGGAGGAGTTGGATGTCCCAGCTGAACCAGAGAGAGCAAATTAGCCATTTCTCCCCTTTTTGTTCTGTGCAGAACCTCAATGGATGTATCATGTCCACCCACATTGGGTCTTCATTTACTAAGTCTATAGACTCAAACACTTTCTTCCAGATACATCTCACAGACACAACCAGAAATAATATTTTAGCAACTATTTGGGCATCCCTTAGCCCAGTAAAGTTGACACATAAAATTAACCATCATATAGTCCATTATTGTTATCTTGCATCTTTTCTTTGAATATTTTTATTGCCTTTTTCTCTTTTATATTTTTTTAACATTAAGAAGAATTTTTTTCTGAAGATTTACTCAGCTTCCTAGAACAAATTGTTTCCAATAAGTATTCTTCACATGATTTATTTTTAGAATCTTTTTCCCTGTTTTTCTTATTCTCTTCATGTACAGAAAAGTACCAAAACAATTTTCAGCTATTTTTTCTCATTTATTTGTTTCAATATTTACTATAAATCTATGTAAGCATTACAAAAATACATTTAATACTCCAGTTCTCCCTTATTATCCTTTCACATTTCCTTTTTAAGAAAGTGATGAGTTCATTGTATTGCACTTAAGTAAGACAAAAATAATATTTTTTAGCAATAAATATTTCTTAGACATTGGAGATAGTATTAAATTATCCAGATGCTTAATTGAGCTTCAATGTATACAGTGGATTTCAAATATAATAACATCAGCGGTTTTTGGTACTTTTTTTTTTTTTTTTTTTTTTTTTTTGGGCCCTTCCCAGGGATCCTCCGAGACCGGGGCACGAACCCGTGTCCCCTGCATCGGCAGGCGGACTCTCAACCGCTGCGCCACCAGGGAAGCCCGGTTTTTGGTACTTTATATATGATACTATTATGAAGTTTTAACATATTCCTATGAATTAACTAAACAAGCGATGTTTTATTCCTTAGTTGGCCCACTATAAATTTAATTATTGAAATTTTAATCATTTCATTTGTTAGTTTGTCATCTATGTTTTGTATTTACTCAGTGAAATTGATTTCTGAAAGTTTTATTATGAAATATAGAAGAACAAGAAGGATATGAACTATCTGCTGTAATCTTATAACATAATTTACTTTCTGGGTAGACATAAAACATAATATCGTACAAATATTATAGCCCCTTCTTATAATTAGTATTTTTTCTTATATACCATCTTATTAGTTTATCCTAATAAGTGCTATACTTATGGTAATAAGAATACTTGGTATATTAACATCAGATATGTGGCTAAAATTTAATGTGGATAATATGGAAGAACAGTCGCTCCGCAGCATGTGGGATCTTCCCAGACCAGAGATCGAACCCGTGTCCCCTGCATTAGCAGGAGGACTCCCATCCATTGCGCCACCAGGGAAGTCCAGTATTTTTTCTTATATACCATCTTATTAGTTTATCCTAATAAGTGCTATACTTATGGTAATAAGAATACTTGGTATATTAACATCAGATATGTGGCTAAAATTTAATGTGGATAATATGGAAGAATAAAAGGCATAGACTTGGAATTGTTGAGATTATGCATTTCCTGTGAATGGTGAAAAAAGATGTATGTTTCCCAATTAAATGAAAGTTTACCCAAGGATATTTTCATTGGCTATTAACATAAGGCTAGTGTGTCTTACTCACTAAGGAAATTATGTCACAGTAAATTCTATATTCTTCATTCTATACAAGTACAAGTGTTAGTTCTATTCAGGAGATCAAAAGGTTTATGAACTTTTTTGGCAATTGTGGGTTTTAAAGGTTCTCAAAGAATAAATGAGGCTGCTAAGCAAGTGCATAACCAGACCACCATTTTAGTATGTTTACATTTAACCCTTTTCTCTTATTAATGCTGTGTATAATTACTAAGAAGAGTGTAGTTATTCTCTATTTTATGTACATCTTCATTATCAGAATTTATACACTCAATACTATTTTTCTGTTAAATAATGTATAATGTCTTAGAATATTTTTTAAAACACAATTACATATTTTAATTTGCAAATGTTGCTATTTTATGAGAACTTTTATAGCATCTAATTCTGCTGCTCTTTTATTTTAATGGTTCTTCTGTTATGCTAAATTTGTAATGTGTGGTGAGACAAACAGAAATAAATGTATATGTTAATTCTGTAAAATTAATTTAAAATCCTTTAGAGACACTATCACAACCTTGTCAATTAGTTTATAGTTCATGCCCCATCAGAAAGAAGCGGTTTTCTTAACACTGTAACAAATCAGTTAATTAAGGCTCAGGTAAATGTCTGAACAAAATAGGACTTTTTCAATACAGCATTCTATAATGCTCTATTAGACCGTAAAAATAAATAATTGAGGGAAGGAGAAACTGGCAATAGGAAAGAAAAGGGTAGATTTTTACACACTATATAAAGATGTGCGATTAGATCAGCTTCTCTTAAATTATTGTAATTATTTACCTTAAATAATTTTGCAGGTAAGACACTTTGGTCACCTACTTGTTCCCTTTAGATATGTGGGAGTGAAAAAGGGAGAGAGGGAGAGAGAGAGAAAGAGAGAGAAAGAGAGAGAGAGGAAGACAGAGAGAAGTCTTTCTACAAATCTTTCAGTGATTTGTTGCACCATTCACTTTTTAGTCACCAAAGGATTTATCCATTTTTTCTGGATAAATGATTATTTAAATTAATATTCTTAGAGGTTCTAAATAATATTCAGCACATATTTTATATATAATTGATCAGAATACATATGTTTATGAGAATAGACATCTATATCTTGGTTTGAAATGTATTCCTTCATATAAAAGTGTCATCAGGTACATTTACTGGCAGTGTAAAATCAATTTGAAAAATAGTTTCTTCTTTAAAAAACATTTTCTTAAAAATGAATTTCTCATAAAATGAAAATACACTCATTATATAACCCACAATTTCATTTCTAGCTATTTACCTAAGAGTAATGAAAATATGTTTATTGAAAAGTATTATATAAAATATTTATAACAACTCTTTACCTAATAGCCTAAAACTGGGAATAATTAAGTTGTCCATCCAGTTTTGAATATATAAATATATATTGATATATTTACTATAATATGTTCTTAATATATTCATATAATTTATTATAACTCATAAAAATAAAGAATGAAATAATGATACATACAACATGATGAATCAAAATAATTTTGTTTGGAACAGAGCAAAACAAACACAAAGAAATACATACTCTGTGAAACCAAAATGAATTTCCACAACAGATAAAACTTAGCTATACTGATAGACAATAGAGCAATGATTGAACTGGAGTGAAAAGTTAACTGAAAAGGGACATGATAGAACTTATTGGTATGGAAGAATTGTTCTATACCTTAACTGGGATGAAGTTTACACAAATAAATTTGTCAAACTTATTAAACTCCTTTCTTCCCTTCCCTCTTTCCATCCTTCCTTCCTTCAAAATTAGTCAAAAACTCATTAAGCAGAAATAGGTGGAGCAGCGTCCCAGTAAGGCACAGAGATTGCTTAAATACAGGGGATTAAGTGAATACGTAAATAAATACAATGAAGATCATTGGAGCCACGTTTCACACTTGAAAAAACATTTTCAAATATGAATGCTAGAATGAATCTTAAAGTATTATATTGAACTTTGAAGTATAGGTGTGAATTTATTGATATAGAAATAACTGTAGGAGTAAAACTCTGTGTGTGTGTATCCATATATATAAATATACATGCATATATTTCCTGACTTCCTCCACCAACAGCGCCTGGGATCAGAAAATCCCCAGAGAAATGAGAACACCTAGAACTTAGACTTTGGTCTATAAATATTCTCCAATAAAATGAACCACTATTCTTTGGATAAATGATTAATTCCAGGGCTGGGACAGGAAAAAAAAAATGACTCTGGAAGATTTTGTTAGACAAGAAAGCAAGGAAGTGCTCTAAAAATTAAGAAGACATATCAAAAGGACATAGGAGCCAGTTCTAAAGAGGCTATCACTGTCACTGGCCAAATTGAACAATTTAAGTCCCAAATTAAATAATAATATATGTATGTTTACACACACACACACACATACATTTTTATCACATTGACTAAAATAGGAATCCATAAGTCTATACTGATATAAATAAATAAATTGGAAAATAAAACTGTTTTCTTTATAGTAGAATGCCAAATAACAAAAGTAGAAGAAATGATGAAACCAGAAAATCACCCTTGGGAACCATCATCATAGCAATTAAATTCAAGCAAGTAAGAGCAATTGATGCTGAAAGAGTGACTGGAACCAGGATGAGAAATATGATAGCTGCAGAGTCTCTATGTGTCTGTATCCAAACTACTTGTTTATTGAAGAAAAGAAAAGGAGCAACTTCTGCAGTAAAGTATCCTTTTGTGGGAGACCTTCAAGATGGTGGAGGAGTAAGATGTGGAGATCACCTTCCTCCCCGCAAATACATCAGAAATACATTTACATGTGGAACAACCCCTACAGCACACCTACTGAATGCTGGCGGAAGACTTCAGACTTCCCAAAAGGCAAGAAGTTCCCCAGGTACCTGGGTAGGGCAAAAGAAAAAACAGAGACAAAAGAATAGGGATGGGACCTGCATTTCTGGGAGGGAGCTGTGAAGGAGGAAATGTTTCCACACACTAGGAAACCTCTTCACTGGCAGAGACAGGGTGTGGGCAGGGGGAGAGCTTCAGAGCCACAGAGGAGAGTGCAGCAACAGGGGTGCAGAGGGCAAAGCAGGGAGATTCCTGGACAGATGATTGGTGCCGACCAGCACTCACCAGCCTGAGACGCTTGTCTGCTCACCCGCTAATGCAGGTGGGTGCTGGGAGATGAGACTCAGGCTTTGGAGTTCAGATCCCAAGGAGAGGACTTGGGTTGGCTGTGTGAACACAGCCTGAAGGGGGCTAGAGTGTCACAGCTAACCTGGAGGGAGTCTAGGAGAACGTCTGGAACTGTTACAGAGACAAGAGACCATTGTTTTGGGGTGTGTGAGGAGAGGGGATTCCTGTTCCATGTACCCATAGACAGCAGAGCACTGCCTAAGAGACCTCCAGAGATGGGTGTAAGCTACAACTATCAGCTCAGACCACAGAGGTGGGCATGGACCACTAACACTGCTGCAGCTGCCACCAAGAATCCTGTGTGCAAGTGCAGGTCACTACTGACACCCCCCCTGGAAGCCTGTGGAGCCTGCCACTGCCAGGGTCCTGTGATCCAGGGACAACTTCCCTGGGAGAACACACAGGACACCTCACTGTTGCAATGTCATGCTGGACTCTGGTGCCACAGGCTCACCCCACATCCCAATTATGACTACCATACCCCTCCCTCTCCCTGGCCTGAGTGAGAGAGTCCTAATCAGCTGCTACATTAACCACCTCCTGTCTGGGCAGGGAACAGATTCCTGAGGGTGGCCAAAACCAAAGCTGAGTCCCAGGACTGTGCAAACAAAGAAGAGAAAGGGAAATTTCTCTGTGCAGCCTCAGGAGCAGCGGATTAAATGCCCACAATCAAATTGATAATCCCTGCATCTGTGGAATACTGGAATAGACAACAAATGTTCCCAAAATTGAGGCTGTGGACTTTGGGAACAACTGTAGACTTGGGGTTTGCTTTCTGTGTCTGATTTGTTTTTGGTTTTATATTTATTTTAGTTTAGGTTTTAGTGCTTGTTATCATTGGTGGATATGCTTATTGGTTTGGTTGCTCTCTTCATTTAAAAAATTTTTTTTTCCTTTTTTCTCTTTGTGAATGTGTGTGTGTATGTTTCTTTGTGTGATTTTGTCTGTTGAGGTTTGCTTTTACTATTTGTACTAAGGTTCTGTCCTGTATTTTTTTTTTAGTTTTTTGGGGGGTTTTGTGTATTTTTATTTTTGCTTCTTTGTTTTATCTTTTTCGTTTTATAAGTGTGTGTGTATGTTTCTTTGTGAGATTTTGTCTGTTTAGTTTTGTTTTTACCTTCTGGTTTGAGATGCTATCTGTTCATTTCTTGGGTTTTGTTTTTTTTTTTCCTTCCTTTTCTTCCAAGCCATGTGGCTGGTGGGGTCTTGGTGCTCCAGGCAGGCATCGTGCCTGAGCCTCCAAGGTGGGAGAGCTTAACCCAGGATATTGGACCACAAGAGATCTCTCAGCTCCACATAATATCAATCAACGAGAGCTCTCCTGAAGTCATCTGTCTCAACACTAAGACCCAGCTCCACCCCACAGCCAGCAAGCTCCAGTGCTGGACACCACATACCAAACAACTAGCAAGAGAGGAACACAACCCCACCCATTAGCAGAGAGACTGCCTAAAGTCATACTAGGTTCACATACACCCCAAAACGCAACCCCGGACGTGGCCACCAGAAGGACAAGATACAACCCCACCTACCAGAACACAGGCACCAGTCCCCTCCACCAGGAAACCTACACAAGCCACTAAACCAACCTCGCCCACTGGGGGCAGACACCAAAAGTAATGGAAACTATGAACCTGCAGCCTGCGAAATTGAGACCACAAATGCAGTAAGTTAAACAAATTGAGAAGACAGAGAAATATGCAGCAGATGAAGGAGCAAGGTAAAAACTCACCAGACAAAACAACTGAAGAGGAACAAGACTATCTACCTAAAAAAGAATTCAGAGTAATGATAGTAAAGATGATGCAAAATCTCAGAAATAGAATGGAGGAAACAAAGAAATATTTAACAATGACCTAGAAAAACTAAAGAGCAAACAAACAATGATGAATAACACAATAAATGAAATTAAAAATACTCAAGAAGGAATCAATAGCAGAATAACTGAGGCTGAAGAACAGAAAAGTGACATGGAAGATAGAATAGTGGAAATATCTGCCACAGAGCAGAATAAAGAAAAAAAAAAAGAAAATGAAAAGGACTGAGGACAGTCTCAGAGGCCTCTGGGACAACATTAAATGCACCAATATTCAGCTTATAGGGGTTCCAGAAGAAGAAGAGAAAATGAAATTGTCTGAGAAAATATTTGTAGAGATTATAGTTGAAAACTTCCCTAACATGGAAAAGGAAATAATCAAGTCCAGGAAACATAGAGTCCCATATAGGCTAAATCCAAGGAGAAACACGCCAAGATGCACATTGATCAAACTATCAAAAATTAAATACAAAGAAAAAATATTAAAAGCAACAAATAATATACAATGGAATCCCAATAAGGTTAACAGTTGATCTTTCAGCAGAAACTCTGCAAGCCAGAAGGGAGTGTCAGGACATATTTAAAGTGATGAAAGGGAAAAACCTACAACCAAGATTACTCTACCCAGTAAAGATCTCATTCAGTTTTGACAGAGAAGTTAAAACCTTTACAGAAAAGCAAAACTTAAGAGAATTCCAGCTTTACAACATATGCTATAGGAACTTCTCTAGGCAGGAAACACAAGACAAGGAAAAGACCTACAAAAGAAAACCCAAAACAATTAAGAAAATGGTAATATGAACATACATATTGATAATTACCTTAAATGTAAAGGGATTAAATGCTCCAACAAAAAGACACAGACAGGCTGAATGGATGAATAAAAAAGACGTGTATATATGCTGTCTACAAGAGACCCACTTCAGACCTAGGGACACATACAGACTGAAAGTGAGGGGTTGAAAAAAGATATTCCATGCAAATGGAAATATAAAGAAAGCTGGTGTAGGAATACTCATATCAGATAAAATAGATTTTAAAATAAAGAATGTTGTAAGAGAAAAGGAAGGACACTACATAATGATCAAGGGATCAATCCAAACAGAAGATATAACAATTGTAAATGTTTGTTCACCCAACATAGGAGCACCTCAATACATAATGAAATTGCCTTTACCAATAAGCTTTTTTCCTTTTGTAATTTTCTTGCTTCTAGTTGTGGCTTTTTCTATTTTGACTAGGGAAATTCCTTTAACGTTTGTTGTAAAGATGATTTGGTGGTTCTAAACTCTTTTAGCTTTTGCTTATCTATAGAATTTTGATCTCTCCATCAAATCTGAATGATTTGCTGGTATAGTATTCTTTGTTGTAGGTTTTTCCCTTTCATCACTTTTAATATATTGTGCTACTCCCTTCTGGCCTGCAGAATTTCTCCTGAAAAGTAAGCTGATAGCCTTATGGGAATTCCCTTGTACATAAATTATTGCTTTCCTCTTGCTGCTCTTAATATTCTTTGTCTTTATTTTTTGCCATTTTAATTACAATGTGTCTCGGTGTGGTCCTCTTTGGACTGAACCTGTTTGGGACTCTTTCTCTGCTTTCTAGATCTAATGTTGATCTCCTTTCCCAGATTAGGGAAGTTTTCAGCGATTATGTCTTCAAATAGGTTCTCTGATCCTTTCTCTGTCAGTTCTCCTTCTGGGACCCTATAATGTGAATATTAGTATGCTTGATATTGTTCCAGAAGTCTCTTAAGCTATCCTCATTTCTTTTTTCCCTTTAGCTTTAGTGATTTCTACTATTCTGTCATCCAGCTCACTGATCTGTTCCTCTGTATCATCGAATCTACTTTTGATTCCTTCTAGTGTATTTTTCATTTCATTTATTGTATTCTTCATCTGTTTGTTTTTTCTTTACTTTGTCTAATTCTTTGTTAAAAACATCTAAGTTCTCACTCTGTTCATCTGATCTTCTCCCAAGTTCTTTGAATATCTTTACAAACATCACCTTGATCTTTTAATCAGGTAGATTGCCTATCTCCATTTCACTTAGCTCTTCTTCTAGGATTTTTATCTTGTTCCTTTGATTGGATCATATTCTTCTGTCACCTCATTTTGCCTAATATTCTGTTTTTATTCCTATGTATCTGGTAGGTTTGTTATTTTTCCCAGCTCTAGTGGAGTGTCTATTTGTCACAGCTCTCTGGCTCTCCCAAAAGTAAATCTCACTGGCTTTCAAAGCCAAATGTTCTGGGGGGTTCATTTTCCCAGTGCAGGACCCCCAGGCTAGGGGTGCCCAATGTAGGGCTCAAACCATTCATTCCTTGGTGGGAAACTCTGCCATTATAGTTACTCTCCTAATTTTGTTTCACACACCCAGGTGTATTTTTCTTGACTATACCACACCTCCAGTCCCCACACTCATCTCTTTGTGGTCCCTTCTTTATATCTTTTGTTGTAGAAGATCTTTTCTGTTAGTCTTCTGTTTTTCTCTTTTTTCTGTTTTCATTAATAGTTCCTCTGTAAATAGCTGTAATTTTGGTGTACCCATGGGAGAAGGTGAGCTCAGCATCTTCCAATTCCAACACCTTGGTCCAGACACTAAATATAGACCAGCTATTTGATCTTTGACTTGCTAGGCTCCAGAACTCAATTATTGCAACAGCCTCCTGTTTACTTCTTTGTTCTCAACCTTCATCTAATCCATTTTCTCACTTTGGGAGCTTGACCAGTTTCCCACAATAAATATTGAAGAAAGATTCCCTCAGTCTTCTGAGGAGAGAGGAAGAGGAACCACAACTTCTATTATTTTATTCTATTTCTTATGCTTTATTTCCTCATGACTACCTTGTTAAGATTAATCCATGTTGTTATGTATATATAACTGGCTAGCTGTTTCAATCGATACTACTCTGTGATATACCTGTATCACATTTCAGTTATTCTTTCAATGATAGACAATAGGTTGTACAAGTTTTTGTATTCTTCAGTAGACTTATATGAGAATATCTCCTATATATAATTCCTGGGTCACTGTTTGTGTGTGCACTTAATTTGACCAAGAGACAGACAACTTTTATGAATAACTACACCAAGTCACCAGGAGCTCTACTTCCCCATATCCCAGCAAGACTCACCATTGTCCAATTTGTTAGGTTTAATATGATACCTAATTATTTTTATTTCCATTTATATGACTACTAATGAATTATAAAAGATCTTCATATTCTGCTTAGTTTATGAGTTTCCTCTTTTGTGCATTGCCTATTCATCTCCTTGGCTTATTTTTCTATTTGGATTGTTATCATTTATAGTTGATTTAACAGTTATCAGTATATTTTAGTATAATCTCTATATGGTAACTATTAATTCTTTACAGTTTTATGCATTCTTTCATATTTTATATTTTTATATTATCTTTATTTAACATCATCACTCTTTCATCTTTTGTTTGTTTGTTTTCCTTCATGGTTAGTGCTTTCAAACTCTTGCTTGAGAAATTCTTCATATTATTTTAGTAACAATGATAGTCTTTAACAGTTTTGTTTGTTGACTGTATAGTTTTACTTTTCATAAAGTTTTTAAACCATCTGGAGTCCACCTTTCTATGTGGAGTTAGGTAGAGATCCAAGTTTATTTTTTCCATGTAATGAGCCAATTTTCCCCACACTATCTAATAAACAATCTGTTCTTTCTACATGCATTTGTGATGCCATCTTTATCATGCATTAAGTTTTCATATATTCATGAGCATGACTCTGAGAAACATTAGGAGGAGGCAGTTGGCAAAATCTGTGGTCCAGGATGAGGAGGCAGAAAATAAATGTCTGTGAATGACTGGTCAGGCCATGTAAGATTGCATCAATTTCACTCTTACATAAGGCATTGATCCTGCCCTTATGTTACCACGTTGCCTCAGATTGCTAATATAAAGAGTCGATAACTAAAAGTACAGTAGAATTTAAAACATTTCTTTGAAAGTATTATCTTTTCGCTTCTCTTAGTCAAGGTCTGCAGCCACCAGTCTCCTACATATACTGACTTTCCAGAGACTTCAGTCTCTCTACAGATTTCTCAAGTTGTTGCATTTATTGCTGTTATTTGTTACCAGAATCCACATTTCCCTTTAGCTGTTGTAGTTACTCTAGATTTATTTCTCTTATCAGACTATGTTTGTTATTATATGTCATAAATGAGAATCTGCTCAATGCCCTCTTCATATGACTCATTTTTCCTAAAGCTTTGCAAAACTATGTTATCCTCTCTTCTATGCTGCAGCCAAGTTGTTTTTCTTCTTAATTTATAGAAAATGATTTTTTGCCTTCCTCTTTTCTGGTAGGCTTAGGCTTTTGGAAACCTATCTTCTAGGATTATTGTTTGAGATAAGGAATCACAGAACCTGGTACCTGGTTAAATGGGAAATAAGAAAGGGAAAAATATGGGAAAGCATTAACATTTTAAAAAGACACTTTTCATGTGTTTATTAATGGAAATTTAGAAGAATCTGTATACCACATTATGACAAGTTCCAATGCAGTATATATTTATATAATGCTTTATAACTGACAATGTGCTTTTAAATCCATGGATTCACAGAAATGTAATCTGGTAAAGTATATTCACCTCACTAATGTGCATATGCATGAGGTTCAGCTGGCATCTCACAATGTGGGGCCAGTTATATTGTTTCTCCAGTTTATAACACACAGTAAGATTTCTTTATTATCAACAATTTTCAACTAACTCTCCACATATGGTTGTACTGCTTAAGGAATTTTTCATGTTAACTAACAAAACTGCCTGGCCTTTCCTTATCACACATTATTTTACTGAGCTACCAATTATTATGCCCTGAGGAAGAGAAACAATTTTATTATTAGCTTATGTTCAACACAACTAGGAAGTTAAATCTACTACAGAAAATCACTTCATATAAATTCTTTTAAAATTAACTGCACTTTTAGATTATTCATACCAATGTTTTTCTCCAATAGCATGAGTAAGTGAAAGTTGATGAAATTGCTAAATTGAGTTCTTCAGAACAGCAAACTGGAAAGTTTCCAGGAAGTTAACACTTTTCTCAATTGAAGATCAAATCATTTATTTTAAGGAATAGTCTCTTCACAGTATCACCCCAGAGCATTTGAACTGGGGTTTCAAAATCACAGTTTGAAGTTTCTCATCTCACCAACTCCCACATTGAAGCTAGGGTCGAATATGTTGAAGCTATGAAACAATATACTTTAAACTAGAACCAAAGAATAAAAAAAAAAAGTGGAAGTTGTAGAAAGTCAATCCTATTTTTTTCCTACTTTTGGACTTTTAAACTTAAAGAGGAATGATGTCTTCTGAAGTCTTTATATCTTGTTACATAATCACCAATTTTTAAAAAGTCATCTTTATATTTTGTTTAGAGGCTATACTTATTTGATCATTTTGATGGAATTGCATGAATAATTAAAAAATATTGGTTTGCAATGCTGAAATGACTGGTTTGTTGATTGGTTAGAAAAATTGATTACTTATTTTAAGGTTGTATAGGCAATAAGATTATATTGCTCTCTGTTGGCTCTTTTGGTATTTCATGATACACCCAAGTTTATCACATATTCTTTCCCCTTTAGTTTTTTCACCATCTTTATTTCCAAAGCATTTCAATAACCTAAATAATTAGTGTATCCCACTGCCATTTTGGTAATAAAACCCAAGGCAAATTCTCTTTTCCTGGTTTCCTAATGGAGTCCTCCTGATGATACATCTCCCTGAGAGGAGCTTTCAATAGCCAGTTCTGGATGACACTTTTCCAGCAGTTTCTGACAGAGGCACTCCAGTGACTTCTCTGCCACACAGTATCCTGGGCTGTGCTTTTCCAACAACGTCTTGATCTAGCCCTGTGTGGTCTTCTGTGGGTGCTCTATCTCACGTCTAGAGGTAGTAGCTACACTTAAATATGTTACTATTATGTTCTCTAGAGTTCTCTTTAATTCTTCCTAACCAATTCTCATTACTCTAATCCCTTATTATAGTTAATAATTTTGTATGTTAAACTTTTCAAATTAATGTGTGGTTTCTATCTTCTGATTGAATCCTGATTAACACAGAGATGATGGCAGAGTGAGGATGAACAAGATTTTCACTTCCTGTTAATTGCTCACAAATAGACAGATGACTTTAAAAATAATAAATGCTAATAAAGTTTATTCTCATGGAAAATATAATCCCACAGAAAGCTGGCAAAACTTAAAATGAAGAAGGGAAGGGACAGATGCCAATGTCCTCAATTAATGTGATGGGATAAACAGGTGGTCAGAAAATGAGCGTGATCATCAAGAACACAGGGAAATTCATATGGTGAAGACTAGTCATTTATTTCAAGATACAGTTTCTTCAAAATTTTACCTCAAGATATTTAAATTGGGTATCAAGAGCCCAAGGGATGTGTGGGTTTTATAACAGTGTGAGACTTAAACTTTGAAACTAAAAATACAGAATTAAGAAGATACTGGTTACTAATTTCTCCCTTTTTCTACCTTTGCTATGAAAAATATACATGAATATGAGATATTTCATTAAAGGCAATTTCAGAAAAATTGGTTTCCTTGATGAAAAGCCCAGGTTCATTTACCAGTTTTTTTTGTGTTTTTTTTGTTTCTACTCTGAAAGAGCACTCTATTTTTTGTTGTTGCTGTTGTTTAGTGATTGCTTATATTTAATTGGTTTTTATAGTATTTCAATTAATTGTTTAATTTGTAAAAGAATTCAGCTAGCAATTTTTTTAGGTCAACAATAGCTACACTTTTGGATAATGTCCAGGGACCTTGGATATATAATTAGAACAGATAGCAATGTAAACAAAATGAAACATTCCTAGCTTCTTAAGCACAACATTTAATTAATTTAACATATATTAAGATAATTAATTTTGAGATTTCAGTTGAGAGCAGTTATGGAAAATATTTTGATCACTTCAAAAACTATATAGTGAGCTGCAAATATATAATATGTCAAGTATGACTTTTACATGTTCTCAAAATTTTGTATTGAACTGCCAAGTGTGTAGAAGCCATGTGAATAGACAATCTACAAATAAAGTGCCGGATCACCATAAAAAAAAGTTTATTTAGTGGACTCTGAACTTAAGAGAAAAATCCAGGCTAATATTTAATTTTACTTGAATTTTAAAAAGTCAGATGATTTATAGCCAATACCAAACTAAAGTCTCATAAATAATTGAAAATCACAATCTCAATGATTTCTCTTATCATAAAAATGACAGCCTCTAAATTTTTTTTAAACACGTACTCTTTGTAAACAGTTCTTTGGATAATTTCTAGATTAAAGATTTCCAAAAGATTTTTAAGGCAATCAAATCTAAAAAATTCATTGTGTGTTATAGTCTCATTGCCTTTAATTTAAATAAACTAATTTACTATTTCACCTTAAATCATTTCCTGATAATATACAAATCTTTAAAAAAGAATTTAATAAGCAATAGTGCTATCAATTTTGGTCCAAGCAATTACAATTTCATTTAACAAAACAAATACATTGAAGTATTTCTTACTATTCAGGCCTTGTCTCGTACTTTAACTTTGTCCAATTGCTCTTTAAGGGTGCTATTTGACCACACCTGTGGTAAAGCCTAATTTTAGCTTTTAGTCCTATTTTTCATCTTTGGAAACACTGTGGAATTTAATAGCAGGCACTCTTCTAACTAATCTAACTGAGGTAGAGTTCTGATTTTGATAAGTGAACTTTTATTTTGTTTCCAATATGAACTTTTGGCCATTCTTTTTAAGCAAACTGACATCTACTTTTTGTTTTTCTTCACAAGGACAGATGGTCAGTTATTTTTCCTCAGAAAACATTCCCTTTGCTAAGATTCTGCTGCCTGCTCATGTTCCTCAAAGACCGTACATTAGATAAAATTTTATGACTGCATGACAAAATTACTAATGGCATTTGTTGAGTAGATAATATTATTTTATGTGCCTTACTTCTGAACTTTGGTAGTACTAACTTTTAAAGCATTATAATACTTTTCTTTTGAAAGGTCTGAGATACCATTTTACATTGGTTTTGTATATGATTGAGGAAAATATTGTATAGCATTGTGTCAGATTAACATATTTATCATCTATTAGGAACTTTATTTCATGTTTTTATTTTAATTTATGTGACTACAAACTTATGTGTAGAATTACTAAGGAGGGAATAATAAATGGGGCATAAAATGACTTGTATTCTTAGTAAGGATAATGTTTCCTAATAACCTTAGTTCTTGAGTATTATCTTTATAAGTATTTATGATTTAATGATGAAACTGTCTACTAAGATGTCAAAATTAGTTAAAGAAAGTAAGCAAATTATGAAGCATATAGACTTATTTCGATTATTCCCTTGGGGTATATATGCTCTTTAATATTGTCTCATCATTTTTTTGAGACCAAAATTATCTCATCCATTTTATTTGCTTATTACCATGTGTGATTCAATATTTTCCTTAGAATTAAAAAAACTCAAGTGTAAAGCATATTGATAAAAGTTATCATAGGAAATACCAACCTAACAATTTTTCTGCTTACTAATTAAATTAATTCTTAAATGTCTATGAAATACTCTTTCCTGCAAATGTACCAGAAGGAAACACTGAAATTTATGATTTATGATGATCAGGTACTATTCTGTTTACTAGTGTATCTGCTGGAATCTTACCATAACCAGAGTGAAAATTATAGAAAACTAGTTTAGCTCAAACATATCCATGATCTGAAACCAAGACAGAACCTTGGGATAGATGAGATTTCTCATCTCGTATTTGCCATGGGTCAGGAGTCCAGCACATTTTAGCTGGGTCCTCTATTTAGGATTTGACAAGGGTGGAATCAAAGTGTTGGCTGAGTACGTCCTCAACTAGAGTTTTGACTAGAGAAAATTTACTTCCAAGTTCCCTCACGTTGTTGGCAGAAATTTATTTTCTTGCAGTTAGATAACTGACATTCCCATTTTTTAAATAGTGAGCAGGGGACATCTCTAAATTCCTAGACATCACACTCAGATCTTTGCCATATGGCCCTCTCCATAGGCCCTCTCAAGACATTTCAAATGTCTTGCCTCAGGAAGGATTTAGTTCCTTTTAAGGAATCACCTTATTTAATCAAGCCTATCCAGGATACTCTCCTTCTAACTAACTCAAAGTCAACTGATTTAGGATTTTAATTGTATCTGTAAAAATCCCTTCAATTCTGCCCACCATTCAAAGGGAGAAAATAATACAAGTTGTCTACATCAAGAGAGAAGAATGTTGGGAGTCATTTCAAAATTTTGCCTACCATGGTGGTTTTGCTGATAGAATAGGAATGGCTAGGGGAATCCAAAAGGAAAGCTGAACAAAATGCATATACTCTTACTTTTCGTTATAAAAAAATTGTATGCAGTAATTTTGGAACACTAAAATAGATGAAATATTTTAAATTACATTTCTCTTTTGCCCCATGTAATGTGGTAAATTAGCCTTAGTGTTTTAAAATATACAGATATAAAGAAGCATACATTTAGCTGAGATAATAACAATAACAATAATAATAAATTATGTAGTTTCATATTCCTTGACTTTGCCCACAGAAAAATCTACCTTTTAGTCCTCCTTCTCTATCAAATCTCCAATAGCATCTGGTGAGATATTTATCTTTTACCCCTTTAACCAATTATTATTTATAAAATGTCCAGAGCAACATAGTTTTATAAAAAGTTTAATGATTTATGGTATAGAGATGGTTACTATTCCCCATTTAATGCACAGTATTTTACTTCTTTTCCCAAACATGCCTACTGCAAACTGTAGATAATTGATTCATATGCTTATCTCTGACACACGTGCAATTTTAAAAATATTTATTTATTTATTTAAATTTTATTTATTTTTGGCTGCGTTGGGTCTTTGTTGCTGCACACAGGTTTTCTCTAGTTGCGGCGAGTGGGGGCTACTCTTCATTGAGGTGCCCAGGCTTTTCCTTGTAGTGGCTTCTCTTGTTGCGGAGCATGGGCTCTAGGTGTGCAGGCTTCAGTAGTTGCAGCATGTGGGCTCAGTAGTTGTGGCTCATGGGCTCTAGAGTGCAGGCTCAGTAGTTGTGGTGCACGGGCTTAATTGCTCTGCAGCATGTGGGATCTTCCCTGACCAGGGGTTGAACCTGTGTCCACTGCATTAGCAGGTGGATTCTTAACCACTGCATCACCAGGAAAGTCCCACACATGCAATTTTAACAGTAATAAAATCATAATACATCTTTGAATTTTTAGAATTAATAATATAGTCAATTATTAAAAACACATTATATTCCAGGCACTATTCTAGCTATTGGAGATATAGTAGTGAACACACAGAGAAGGTTTCAAATAACATGGATCTTACTTTACATGGGAGTGGGAAGAAAAGAAACAACTAAACAAATGTCTAAGAAAAATAATAATCAAGAGTAGCAGGGAAAATAAAGGAAATAAAATCAAATTATGTAATAAGCCTCTTTAACTTTATTAGATACAATTAGGAAAGTCTAGTATTTTATTTAAATTTCTTTCCAAAATCTGGATAATTTAAATAATTGAACTATTGGCCTCTTTTAAGTTAAAAGGAATTAACCATGAAACTCTGGTCCAATAGTATTCATTTAACAGTATTTGAAATGTTTTCTATATTAATTGTTCTATATGTTTCATACTTGTATATGCTCTGAAAGCTTGTATTTTGTTAAGAAATAACAAATTTCTAAAATTGGGTTTTTGAATTTGTCACTTGTAGCAGGCACCATCTAAAAATGACTCCTAATGATTCCTACCTCCTGCTACTCACGTTCTTGTATAATCACTTCCCTTTGAGTGTGAGCAAGACCTAAGGACTTGCTTCTAAATAGTAGAATAAGACAAAAGTTATTGGATGCCACTTTGGATATTAGGTTATAAAATGAATGAGTCTTGTCTTGTTCGCCTACTCTCCCTTTCTGGCTGTTCTTGCTTGTTTATTCTAATGAAGCAAGCTTCCATGTTGTGAGCTGCCCCATGGAGAGTCCCATATGGTAAGAAACTGAGGAAGACCACTGATTGACAACCAGCAAGGAACTAAGGCCGACATTCCAATGTGGGAGGATCTGTATCCTAACAAGTGATTGAGCATGGAAGTAAGCCATTGTCCATTGAAACCTGAGATAATCTCAGCCTTAGCTGAAGCCTTCACTGCAGGCTGCTAAAGACCCTGAGCCAGAGAACACAGTGAAGTAACACCTGGATTCCTGGGGCACTGAAACTGCGATAATAAATGTTGTTTTGAGGTACTAAGTTTGGGTTAATTTATCACACAAGAATAAAAATCACTGGAGAGTTGTATATAGCATTCTTCTGCTGTTCTAATTTCTACTGGTTGCACATTTTTATTCCCTCTCTAGTTACTATTCTGTCTCTCTTCTTTTCCCTTGAGCAAGTTTCAGAGGTGTCCTTAATCTTTACTCTTTCTTTCTTTTATATCATCTTCAAAGAACCAGATATCAGATTTATCAGTCTTTATGTGATTTATTTATAATATCACTTATTAATTTATTATATATTCTAAAATTTTAAGGTATGAGACAAATTTCTATTTCCTTGAAATTTTAAGATTTCCTGTGGCAAAGTTTAGAGATTATTTTTGCATTTATCCCATGGATATGGAAACAAAAGTTACATCCTTTAATTCTTTAAAGAAAAGTTCTAAATATATATGACTAAACTGAGTTTCTGTAACTAAATTACTCTATAACCTCACAGTCTACTTAGTATTTCTTAATATTAAAGTGATAAATTATACTCCCTGCCATAATTTCATTCATACAAAATTCTCCTTGCATTTTAAATAAATGTGTCTTTATGTAAGTAGTTGCTGTAGAGTTTGATGATGTTTGTATGTTTACCATTTATCATTATCTAATTGACATTTTTTGTCCTATTTGTAGTATTAATCATAAATTTCTTCTTGTCTAGTATATATTTTTCCAGTTCTTGGTTCTGTATTAGTTAGATCAGGCTGCCATAATAAAATACCATCAACTGAGTGGCTTAAACAACAGAAACTTTTTCCTCATAGTTCTGGAGGCTGGCAGATTTGGTTTCTGGTGAGAGCCTTCTCACTGGCTTACAGAGAAATCGACCTTTCAACAAGTCCTCATTGGCTTTTCTTGGGGCTTTCAAGCAGAGAGAAAGAGATCTCTCTCTTTTTCACTTCTTATAAAGCCACTAATCCCATCATGAAGACTCTACCTTTTTCACACTTTGATTATCTTCTAAAGGCCCTATCTCTAAATACCATCACAGTTGGTTGGCAGAGGAGGGGGTTAGGGCTTCAACATATGAATTTTGGGGGAATACAGATTTCAGTCCATAACAATTCCCAAACTTTTTTAAATCACATTATTTTAAACTTACTTCTAATAAGCAGCATGAGTAAAGTTCTTAAATCAGTCTGTCTCTTTTTAAACAGAAGTTAATTAAGTCTTTAAAGAAAGAAAATATGATTTAATAATTACATATTATATTTTTCAGAAAAGTTGATAGGGTCTGTAATAAAGACAGTAGAACAACAAGAGTGAAAAGAAAAAGCAAGTGGCAATAATCTTGCACAAGTTATTTAGTACCATCTGGTCAGACAATACAATGAAATTAATCTTTCTAGTTCTTTATGTAACCATGCATTCTCTTCATCTGTTTACCCTTAGAGCAGGAAATATTTCCATTGAATATTCATACTTTGGGAAAATTTATAAAACTTTTCAAGTTCTGCTTTGATATCATCTTTTCTATGAAAGTTGTGTTTTAATTAATAAAAATATTTCAACTGCTTTTGTTAATATTAATTTTATTGAAGTAAAACTAAATGATATATTCTATTTCATTTCTACCTTAAAAATCATGGAGCTGTCATTATGACTTAATGAATTGTCAATATTTTCTCAAAAATATTTTTATGCAAAATTTTAAAATTAAAGATTCAATATAACATACGTAATGTTATATTTAATAATATATTAACATTTGCCATGTCTGCTTTATCGATTTATGTCTACAGTTTTAAATATAAATATACATATATATATATATATAAAGATGAACAGTATAGCAATCACATATGTAAGTATTGCTGTTTATTTGAAATTTGTTTGAAAACAATTTGAAAAAATCTTAATACTTCACCACTAAGTATGCATCTATTTTTAAAGAGTATATTATCCTCCATTCACATTATCAAATCTAAAACAACTTAAGACTTATTTCTTAAAATTATTTCATATCATGAACATCTTAAACGTCCCCAAATGTACCACTGTGATATACCAATTATATGTCTTCAAACAGTTTCACTTATTACACTTGTTCCTATATTTTATTAACCTCACTTTTCTAAAAACTAACATTGAAGTAAAGAGACACAGCTGGTTTAATTGATTGAAAAATGGCACATGTTCTCTATTTGTATGATTATTTTCTCACTGTATTATTAAACATCTTTCTATATTCCCTATATTTCCTGTAGTCTGGAAGTCAGTGTGGTGTAATCTAAAGGACTGAGTGGATACAGGGTAAACATTTCTGGTTACAGAACTTCATAGATGATGCTAAGCATTTTGTGTTGAATCACATCAGAGGGGACTTGATACCAGGGCATCTCACTTTTAGTAAAGCTAAATTGAACACCATTAAAAAAATATTTATTTATATGCTCTAGACACAAGTTCCTTATTTGATATGTTATTTGCAAATATTTTTTTTCTCATTTTGTGTATTATCTTTCTACTTTCTTTAATTTTTTTAAATTTTCTTTAATTTTTTTTTTTAAATTATTTCTTTATTTATTTTTGGCTGTGTTTGGTCTTTGTTGCATGTGGGCTTTCTCTAGTTGTGGTGAACAGGGGCTTCTCTTCATTGCGATGTGCCGGCTTCTCATTGTGGTGGCTTCTCTCACTGCGGTGGCTTCTCTCACTGCAGAGTATGGGCTCCAAGCATGTGGGCTCTAGTTGTGGCTCACGGGCTCCATAGCACAGGCCCAGCAATTGTGGTACATGAGCCCAGCCGCTCCGTGGCACGTAGAATCTTCCCGGACCAGGGCTCAAACCTGTGTCCCCTGCATTGGCAGGTGGATTCTTAACCACTGTGCCACCAGGAAAGCCCTCTTTTTACTTTCTTGATAGTATCTTTGCTTTTTAAATTTTAGTGAAATCCAATTATCTGTTTTTCCCAAAGTCATTTGTGCTTTGGGGTATGATATATAAGAAAATATTCCCTAATCCAAGGACACAGAGATTTACTCCTATTTCTTTTCCTAGGAGTTTTATGTATTCACCTTTTAATATTAGAATGAGTATACACTTGGAATTAATTTATATATATATATTAGTGTGTGTTGGGTATCCAACTTTATTGTTTTGCACATATGTATCCAGTTGTCCATGCATCATTTGTTGAAAAGACTGTTATTTTCTTATTGAACTGTCTTGCCACCCTTGTCAAAAATCAGTTGACCATTTATCAAAGTTAATTTCTGGTCTCTCAATTTCATTCCATTTATCTATATGTCTGTCTTTAGGTGCCTCTCATACTGTGTTGATCACAGCTTTGTAGTAAAGTTTGAAATAGGAAATTGTGAATCCTTTAACATTGCTCTTCTTTATCTAGATTATTATGCCTATCCTGGGTTCTTTACAACTCCATATGAATTTTGGAATTAGCTTATTATTTTCTTCAAAAAAAAGCTGAGATTTTAATAGGCATTATGTTGGCTCTATAGATCAATTTGGAACATATTGCCATCTTAACAATATTGTCTTTTGCTATTTTAGATGGAATTGATTTCTTAAATCCTTCAGATTTTTCTTTGCTTGCTTATAGATTACAATTCATTTGAATCTTAAATCATGCAAATTTGATTAGCTAGTTTAATAATTAGAATAGCTTTTAATGAATTCCTGAGAATTTTCTATATAAAGATCACATTCTGTGCAAATTAAGATAGTTTTACTTCTTTTATTCCAACCTGGATGCTTTTGTTTCTTTTTCTTGCCCAATAACACTGGTTAGAATATCCAGTACAATTTTAATTGTAGTGGTAAGAGTCACTTAGATTTTTCCTGACCTTAGAAGAAAGTATTCAGTTTTTGATCATTAAATATGATGGTAGTTGTATGATTTTTTATAACTGTACTTTATCAGGTTGAAGAAATTCACTTCTATTCCTAGTCTGTTGAGAATTTTTTATCATGAAATAGAGTTGGATTTTGTAAAATGTGTTTTGACATCTATTGAGAAGATTATGTGTTTTTTGTCTTTGTTATATTAGTATTTTGTATTACACTAATTGATTTTTGGAGGTAAAACTAACCTTGCAATCATGCAATTAATCCAACTGGTTATCATGTATAATCCTTTTTATGTGTTGGTGAATTTAGTTGGCTAGTATTTTGTTGAGGATTTTTGCATCTATTTTCATAAGAGATATTGGTCTGTACGTTTCATGTTATGTGGTATTTTTACCTGCTTTTGGTTTCTGGGTAAAATGGCTTCATAGAATGAATTAGAGACTGGATGTCAGCAAGATGATAGGCCAGGAGGTCCCAGGACTCACCTCCTCCAGAAAAACAATAAAAAAAACACCTACAAACCAATGAAAATAACTTGAATGGACTAAGATATTATCTCTTTGTTGAATGTCTCATTTTGTTAGTGTATCATTTTCTTGATTTCATGGAGTTGTCCATCAGTGTTCTCTCATTGCTTGCTGAGCTTCTTAAAATTAAAAAAAAAAAAATTCTTTGTCAGGCAATTTGTAGATCTCCATTATTTTGGGGTCAGTTACTGGACAATAATTGTGTTCCTTTGATGGTATCATGGTTCCTTGATTGTGTTTCATGAAGTCTTGTTTTGTTGTCTTGCATTCAAAGAAGAAGTCACCTCCTTCAGTACTTACAGACAGGTTTCAAAAGAGACAGACCTTCACCAGTCAGCCAGACTATAGATTCTAAGAGTCTCTCAGAACTTTTCTATGGATGGACCCACTCCCCACTCCAGTTCCTTCTTGGGGGAGAATCTTAACATTGTATGCCTCCTCTGGATTCCACAAAACCAGGTTGGGTGCTGACAGTGTCCTGCTTATTTTCTTTAGGGAAGAGAACTGAGAAAGCTATACTTCATAAAATATTGGAAGTTTTCATTCTATATGTTCTGGATCAATTTAAGCATCATTGGGATTATCTGTTCTTTGAAGATGTGATAAAAGTCCACTGATACTTTTTATGTGTTGAGTGCAGTAACTCTGGTACTGTGATTTGTTCAATTTTTTTCCTTTGGAAATTGGTTAGCTTAAGTCTTTCATCTTAATTGTGGTGAAACTTTTGTAAATTATATTTTCCTAGAAAACCATTCATCTTATATATCTTTCTAAAATTATTTGGATGGAATTATTCAAAGTAGCCTCTCATGATATTTTTAAATACCCTCTATCTAAACTTAATTGGTCATTTCCTCTTTGTCATTTTTATTTAGTATATTGTAATTATTTCCTTTTATATGCATTAATTTAAGTAATGGTTAATCTGTTTTGCTTAGTTTTTTTTTTAAAGATGAAGCTTTGCAATTTATTTGTCTATTTTTTCCTGTTTGTAACTCACTGATTTCTGCCTTTATAATTATTTCCTTCTTTCTACTTTCTTAATTTTTATGCCTTAAAAACCTATACTCTTAGATACTTATTTATCTTTTCCTTTAGGTGATATACTTTACCCATTTCTTTAGCTGATATACTTAAAGCTATGAATTTTCCACTAACATGAATCGAGTTGTGTCAAGTATTTTCTCCCCTCCCTTTATTTTTGACCTTTAGAAATACTTTTTAGGGCGTGTCTTTTATTTACATGATAAATTGTGTTTGCGTTGTTAAACAATCTGCAATTTTTTTTCCTTTAGATGAGTTACTCTATGTTAAATCAAAGTGTGTCCTAGTAAATATTCAATTTTCCTTAATGTTTAAAATTTCTTCTGTTTTTAAACATATGTTTCAGTTTCGCTTTTCTTTAGATACTTAGTGAGGTTCTGGTAAGAACTTCATATAATTCCCTTAGTCTCCCGTTTTTCCCCTTTTTTTCTCACATTTGGTTTGTAGTTATAAATGATATTTCTTTACTTTAATCTATTGTGTATATGATAATCAATATCTATTTGACTCTTCTTATTCTTTTTCCTATTTTTTCTCCCATGTTTTCTAAGTTGTGATATTTCTATTCAGACAGAACCCGCAACATTTACATGTTATCCTTCCACATTTTCTCCACCTTTATTTGTCTCAGGTGGTCATTAAATATAGTCAGTGATCATCAGCAATCTTTTGTCAAAGTATTTTCCTTAATCTCTCAGGTGTATAGAGTCATTTGTTAAAAATAACAGGTAAAAATTATTGATAATTACTTTTTTGCTTGTTTTTCCTAGAATAACAGAAGCAGCCAAACCTGTGGTAGATGAGGTAGATGTCTTACTAGGTTTCCTAGATTTAAAGCTCACTTAACAGTACTTAAAAGTAAAGTGAAGTTTTAAAAATAAGGTGTGCCCTTTATGTATTCTTTCTTTTATTTATAGTTCAGAAGTGAACTATACTTTGCTGGTGTCTTTTTTCTCTTAAATCACCAAGGCTTTGTTGGAAACCTGTCATTGATACTTTCATCTAATCCTGAAACAGTTCTTCCATAAGACTATTACTTTTTGTTTTTTTACACTTCCCATGTCCCTTCCTTTCAATTCTGTTGTAGCTAGTGCTTTGACCCAGGAGGCCCTGGAATTTTTCTGAGTATTTCTTCTCTCAAAATAGAATCCTCTCCATCCAGAAGTGACTTTAGTTGATGGCATTTATGTTCTTCAGTATAACCACATTCTCCTTTCTTTGACACTATGCTTGCCTCTGTTTTGTTGTGAAATTCTTATGTGGAACCAAACTTGTTAGTCTTTGATGTTTAGCACATTCTCCTTTCTTTGACACTATGCTTGCCTCTCTGTTTTGTTGTGAAATTCTTATGTGGAACCAAACTTGTTAGTCTTTGATGTTTATTTCCTAATGTATATATAAAATGAAAGCACAAGGTTTCCATTATCTGTTACTCATGTTGTAGATTTGGGATGTTAGTAAATTTACTGGTATTCCTTTTTGGAAATACTCTAATTTGGAGGGTACATGGAGTTATTTGAATGGTAATAGTTATCTTTTCCTAACAGAGACCCTGCCATACAGAATATATTTAAATTTGGAAGGTAAAAGAGGAAAATTTGAGATTGCTAAGAGTTATAATCAATCAAGAAAGCAACAATTTAAAAGTCGAATTTTACACACCTAATAAGAGAAATGAATAGAAAAAGCAAAGTAGTTATGATCACTAGACTTTGATAAATCCCCCCAAATTTTAAATGTCATCTTCTCATCATAGATTAGCTTAGATAGATAAGATTGAGGGAGGATTTACAGAAACAAATAAAACAATAATGTTTGGAAATCTAGGGTTTACACGTAGTAAAACATTCATAATATCATTTATCTCATTTAAACTTTGTGCCTTTGATATCTATCTTGTCTAGTTATATTGTCACACATTTCTTTTAAAACATATTTGTCAATTTTGTTTATCTTCTCAAAGAACCAGGTTTTAGTTTATTGATCTTTGCTATCATTTACTTCATTTCTTTTTCATTTATTTCTGATCTGATCTTTATGATTTCTTTCCTTCTGTTAATTTTGAGTTTTTTTTTGTTCTTCTTTCTCTAATCACTTTAGGTGTAAGTTTAGGTTGCTTATATGAGATTTTTCTTGTTTCTTGAGATAGGATTGTATTGCTATAAACTTCCCTCTTAGAACTGCTTTTGCTGCATCCCAAAGGTTTTGGGTCATCGTGTATTCATTGTCATTTGTTGCTAGGTAGTTTTTGACTTCCTCATTGATTTCTTCATTGATCCCTTGTTTATTTAGTAGTATACTGTTTAGCTTCCATGTGTTTGTATTTTTTACAGTTTTTTTTTCCTGTAATATATATCTAGTCTCATAGCATTGTGGTTGGAAAAGATACTTGATACAATTTCAACTTAAATTTACCAAGGCTTGATTTGTGACCCAAGATATGATCTATCTTAGAGAATGTTCCATGATCACTTGAGAAGAAAGTGTATTCTGTTGCTTTTGGATGGAATGTCATAAATATCAATTAAGTCCATCTTGTTTAATGTATCATTTAAAGCTTTGGTTTCCTTATTTATTTTTATTTTGGATGATTTGTCCATTGGTGAAAGTGGGGTGTTAAAGTCCCCTACTATGATTATGTTACTGTCAAGTTCCCCTTTTATGGCTGTTAGCATTTGCCTTATGTATCGAGGTGCTCATATGCTGGGTGCATAAATATTTACAATTATTATATCATCTTCTTGGATTGATCTCTTGATAATTATGTAGTGTCCTTCTTTGTCTCTTATAATAGTCTTTATTTTAAAGGCTATTTTGTCTTATATGAGAATTGCTACTCCAGCTTTCTTTTGATTTCCATTTGCATGGACTATCATTTTCCATCCCCTCAGTTTCAGTCTGAATGTGTCCCTAGGTCTGAAGTGGGTCTCTTGTAGACAACATATATATGGGTCTTGGTTTTGTATCCATTCAACCAGTCAATGTCTTTTGGTTGGAGCATTTAATCCATTTACATTTAACTTAATTGATATGTATGTTCCTATTACCATTTTCTTAATTGTTTTGGATTTGTTATTGTAGGTATTTTCCTTCTCTTTTGTCTCCTGCTTTATCAAGAAATAAAGGGAGAAGACTCAAATTAATAGAATTAGAAATGAAAAAGAAGAGGTAACAACTGACTGCAGAAATACAAAGGATCATGAGAGATTACTACAAGCAACTGTATGCTAATAAAGAGGACAACCTGGAAGAAATGTAAATATTCTTAGAAAAGCACAACCTTCAGAGACTGAACCAGGAAGAAATAGAAAATATAAACAGACCAATCACAAGCACTGAACTTGAAACTCTGATTAAAAATCTTCCAACAGAGGGGGCGTGTGGGACTGGCAGTCGACTGCTGCCCCTGTCTCCACCAACATGGAGATTTTGTACCGAGTCCAATTCTTAGTGCTCAAATGTCCCAACCTGAAGCTGAAGAAGCCACCCTGGGTGCACATGCCATCAGCCATGATGGTGTACGCTCTGGTGGTGGTGTCTTACTTCCTTATCACCGGAGGAATCATTTATGATGTTATCGTTGAACCTCCAAGTGTCGGCTCCATGACTGATGAACATGGGCATCAGAGACCAGTAGCTTTCTTGGCCTACAGAGTAAATGAACAGTATATTATGGAAGGACTCGCATCTAGCTTCCTGTTTACAATGGGAGATTTAGGTTTCATAATCCTGGACCGATCCAATGCACCAAACATTCCAAAGCTCAATAGATTTCTCTTTTATTCATTGGATTTGTCTGTGTCCTATTGAGTTTTTTCATGGCTAGAGTATTCATGAGAATGAAACTGCCAGGCTATCTGATGGATTAGAGTGCCATTTGAGAAGAAATTGGTGGATACTGAATTTGCTCCCGTTAATGAAGTTTTAAAGACTGTACCAGTCCTCTGATATGAAATATGGAAAAGGATGAAAAGCAGCAGAAAAGAAACATCTAGTGAAAACATAGGAAATGTGTTATAGCTTGGACTAGAATGTCTTCTTGGTATCAGAGACAAGCTTATCAGCATTTTTTCCTGCTGGCCTATACTGACATACCAACAGTATTAACTGTCACTTTCTTCTTTTTTTTATTTCTTAAAGAAAATATACTTCATTTCTACAACTATAATATTGAATAAAGTGATTATTTTTTACAAACCCCTTAACATTTTTTGGAGATGACACTTCTGACCTTCAGAAATTAATGTAAAATCAGGAAGTGAGATCCCATAAGCTGAGAACTCTGGACAGCTGATCAGCTTTACCTGTGATGCTTTGCCTTTAAACAGAGTGTGTGACAGTGTATCATTTCAGATATGTATGTAAGACTGTTACCTGAACAATAAGATGTATGAAAGGAACAGAAATAAATAATTTTTCTAATTAAAAAAAAAAATCTTCCAACAAACAAAAGCCCAGGCCCAGATGGCTTCACAGGTGAATTCTATTAAACATTTAGAGAAGAGCTAACAACTATTCTTCTCAAACACTTCCAATATATAGCAGAGGAAGGAACTCTCCCAAACTCAATCTATGTGGCCACCATCACCCTGATACCAAAACCAGACAAAGATGTCACAAAGAAAGAAAACTACAGGCCAATATCACTGATGAACATAGATGCAAAAATCCTCAACAAAATACTAGCAAACAGAATCCAACAACACATTAAAAAGATCACACACCATGACCAAGTAAGGTTTATCCCAGGAATGCAAGGATTATTCAATATACACAAATCAATCAATGTGATAAACCATATTAAAAAACTGAAGGAAAAAAATATGATCATCTCAATAGATGCAGAAAAATCCTTTGACATAGTTCAACACCATTTATGATAAAAAACCCTCCAGAAAGTAGACATAGAGGAAACTTACCTCAACATAATAAAAGCTATATATGACAAACCCACAGCCAACATTGTTCTCAAGCTTGAAAAATTGAAAGCATTTCCACTAAGATTAGGAACAAGACGAGGTTGCCCACTCTCACCACTATTATTCAACATAGTTTTGGAAGTTTTAGCCACAGAAATTAGAGAAGAAAAAGAAATAAAAGGAATGCAAAACCAAAAAGAAGAAGTAAAACTGTCACTGTTTGCAGATGACATGATACTATACATAGAGAATCCTAAACATGCTACCAGAAATCTACTAGAGCTAATCAATGGATTTGGTAAAGTAGCAGGATACAAAATTAATGCACAGAAATCTCTTGCATTCTTATATACTAGTGATGAGAAATCTGAAAGAAAAATTAAGGAAACACTCCTATTTACCATTGCAACAAAAAGCATAATATATCTAGGAATAACCTACCTAAGGATACAAAAGACCTGTGTGCAGAAAAATCTAAGACACTGATGAAAGAAATTAAAGATGATACAAACAGAGAGATATACCATTTTCTTGGATTTGAAGAATCAACATTGTGAAAATGACTATATTACCCAAAGCAATCTACTGATTCAATGCAATCCATATCAAACTACCGCTGGCATTTTTCACAGAACTAGAAAAAAAAATTCACAATTTGTATGGAAACACAAAAGACCCCAAATAGCCAAAGCAATCTTGAGAAACAAAAATGGAATTGGAGGAATCAGGCTCCCTGACTTCAGAATATACTACAAAGTTACAGTAATCAAGACAGTATGGTACTGGCACTAAAACAGGAATATAGATAAATGGAACAGGATAGAAAGACCATAGATAAAGTCATGCACATATGGTTACCTTATTTTTGTTAAAGGATGCAAGAATATACAATAGAGGAAAGACAGCCTCCTCAATAAGTGGTGCTGGGAAAGCTGGACATCTACATGTAAAAGAATGAAATTAGAACACTCCCTAACACGATACACAAAAATAAACTCAAAATCAATTAAAGACCTAAATGTAAAGCCAGCTACAATAAAACACTTAAAGGAAAACATACACAGAACACTTTATGACATAAATCACAGCAAGATCCTTTTGACCCATCTCCTAGAGGAATGGAAATAAAAACAAAAATAAACAAATGGAACCTAATGAAGCTTAAAAGCTTTTGCACAGCAAAGGAAACCATAAACAAGATGAAAAGACAACCCTCATTATGGGAGAAAATCTTTGCAAATGAAGCAACTGACAAAGGATTAATCTCCAAAATTTACAAGCAGCTCATACAGCTCAATATCAAAGAAACAAAAAAACCCACTCCAAAAATGGGCAGAAGACATAAATATACATTTATCCAAAGAAGATATACAGTTTGCCAACAAACACATGAAAGGATGCTTAACATCACTAATCATTAGAGAAATGCAAATCAAAACTACAATGAGGTATCACCTTACACCAGTCAGAATGGCCAACATCAAAAAGTGTACAAACAGTAAATGCCGGAGAGGGTGTGGAGAAAAGGGAACTCTCTTGTACTGCTGGTGGGAATGTAAATGGATACAGCCACTATGGAGAACAGTATGGAGGTTCCTTAAAAAACTAAAAATATAACTACCATATGACTCAGCAACCCCACTACTGGGCATATACCCTGAGAAAACCATAATTCAAAAAGAGCCATGTACTACAATGTTCATTTCAGCACTCTTTACAATAGCCAGTACATGGAAGCAACCTAAGTGCCCATCAATAGGTGAATAAAATACTTTATGCTAACACATAAATAGGAAAATTAAAAAAAAAAAAAAAAAAGTATTCTGAAGAACCTAGGCACAGGGCAAGAATAAAGATGCAGACATAGAGAATGAACTTGAGTATATGGGGAGGGGGAAGGGTAAACTGGAATGAAGTGAGAGAGTGTCATGGACATATATATACTACCAAATTTAAAATAGCTAGCTAGTGGGAAGAAGCCACATAGCACAGGGAGATCAGCTCAGTGCTTTCTGACCACCTAGAGGATTGAGATGGGGAGGGTGGGAGGGAGATGCAAGAAGAAGGAGATATGGGGATATATGTATATGTTTAGCTGTTTCACTTTATTATACAGCAGAAACTAACACACCATTATAAAGCAATTTTACTACAATAAATATGTTTAAAAAATAAAATAAAATGTACTTGTATACTTTTATCATGTTTTAATATCCCTTATTTTCATGTTTTCTTTACCTTTTTTATCAGATTTTATGTTTTCCTTGTTAGACACATAGCAGATTTATTATTCCAATACAATCTCAACCTTTACCTTTTAATTGAGGAATTTAAATTATTCCTGTTCATTGTAATTGTGATTACTTTGTGCTTTTAATTAAATATTTTCCCAATCATTTTTATTTGCTTTTTTTGTTGTTTTTCTCCTTTTCATTTTTTAACTATACTTATCATGGTTTCTTTTCTCTCTTTCTTCTTCTAATAATATGAGACACAATAAGTCCTATATTTTTTCTGTTTTTACCCTTAAAAAGTAAATAAATAAAGTAAACCAGAGGAGTTCTACCTTATCTTTTCACTTAATTTGTAATCAATTCCTCAGATAATTGTAGTGATCCACTCAATTCTCCAGAATCTGTTAATTTTTATTTCATTGGAATTATAGTATTCTGCTAGTAAACTTACATTTTGGAGGTTTTGTTTGGCATGGAGTTGTGGCTTCTCAGGTGTTTGCATAGAATCTTCCAGAAATTATTTACTCTCTTGGAGTAATCATGAGTTCAGTACTGCTTTAATTACATTTTTATTTTTTTAATATTTCTTGTGTAATTTTAGTGTGAGTTGGGCTGGAAAGAGATCTGAAAGTCTATGCCCAGTCTGTCATGATAAACGGGAAGAGTCTTTTTATTTCAAGGTTTTTTTCTCAAATGTTACCTTCTTAGTCAACTTTCTACAGATCTGAACCAAAGTGTATACATTTTTGATGTACAATATAACTTTGTATAGATCTATATTCATACTTGTATTACCATATCTTATGACGTGATAACTGCATATCTTCATGACTTTCTCCTGTTTAAAAAACTAAGACCATATCTTAATTACTTTTGGTGTTTGTAACATAGTATGGTTTAAAAGTACAATTTTAAAAATGTATGTTAATCTTATGTTTAATGTCCTGAATAGTATATCATTCTGTATAGAAAAAATAGTGATAAATATTCATAGGAGATCCAGCTTTTAATTCTGGAAAATTATATAAACATATTGGTAAATATAAAATAAATGCATTTAATTGGTATATATCTACATTAAATTAAGTAGTGTAAGATACCAGAAATCTTGTCCCTGGTAAAGCTTTGAACTTCACTCATTGTTTAATAATCATTTAAACTCTCTGATCCTTAGTTTATCCATAATCTGAGAATGAGGTCTACCTTATTTCATTTATTTATATTGCATTTGCTCATCAATGATGGAGCAGAAAGTATGTTTTTTATTTAACACTGACAAGATAATTGAGCAAGACACTATCACTACACTCAAGAGCAAAAATGTGAAAATCAGATGACTTAATGCATGTGAAACTAAACAATAAACTTTGACTAATACACAAATGCAAGGCATTATTATTACATGCATGCTTTTTCATAATAAGTTAAAATATAAAGACAAACTAAGTTATACCTGCAAGGGTTGTCTGATAAAATCAGAGTCAATAGAGCCTAATAACAGTGTATACCAGTAGTATAGATTAGGTTATTTTTGCTTTTTTAGATATAAAATTAAATTGTAATGAAGTCAGTATCTTCTCATCAGAAAAGCACCAATGCCCTGTAAATTATATATAATTTGACTTCCAACTATTCAGATATAAATACAACATTTAAGGTAAGAAATGATTCCTTAGAACAGGGGTTGGCAAACTAAGGCTTATGCCTGAAATTTGTCCTGCTGCCTGTTTTTGTAGGGCCTGAGAGCTAACATAGCTTTTTACAATTTTAAATGTTTGTAAAACATTTTAAAAAGGAATAATCTTTCAGGACTCTTAAAAATTATGTGAAATTCAAGTTTCAATGTTGTTATGAGCTGAATTATGTCCCCCTAAATTCACACATTGGATCTTTAACCCTCAGTACCTTAGAATGTGATTGTATTTGGATATAGGGCCTTTAAAGAAGCAATTAGGTTAAAATGAAGCCCTTAGGGTGAGCCCTAATACAATCTGGCTGGTGTCTTACAGGGATAAGGTGGTTGTCAAGCCAAGGAGAGAGACCTCAGAGGAAACCAAACTGCCAACACCTTGAATTTGTTCTTCTAGCCTTCAGGACTGTGAGAAAATTAATTTCTGGTGTTTAAGACACCCAGTATGTGGCATTTCATTATGGCAGCTCTAGCAAACTAATACAAGTGTCCAGAAATAAAACAAAATAAATGGCCAGGCTCATTTGTTTATGTTTCTTCTTGGTGGAAGCTTTCACACTTCAGAGGCAGAGCCGTTATTGTGACAGAAATGGTATGGCCTGAAAGCCTAAAATATTTACTATCTGGACTTTTGTGGAAAATATTTGTCAATTCCTGGTATAGGGATTGGGGATTATATACTTCAGCAGAGAAATTTATGTAATGCTGTGATTTTGAAAAGACTTTCAACATTTTTTAAATATTAACTAGGGAAATGCTACATAATAGCAACTTTTCTCTTTCCCTGCTGCTGTATCATGAGAGGTAGAAAAAAAGAGAATCTAAATAAGTTAGTGTTGCAATACGTTAGGAGCACATGCGTAAAATAATTTCTTAATCAAAAGTACTATTACTGATAATTGTGAGAAACTGATTATTACTTTCATGGTAAAACTGTAAGGCTTTGAAAGGTTGAGTAAAGATACAGGAGATAATTTTTATGCTGACATATCCAGAGTCATTAAGCCACATATTATACTGAGAATTAATGTCAAAGAAAGACTCAGGTGAATCCAAACGAAATATTCTAATAGAAGGATAAGACTAGGTTAACAAGTTAGATAAGTTAGATTAAGTTGTGTTAATTATAGTAAAGGGTTAATATCAGAAGCAGCAGTAGAACTTGTGTTGCAATCAAGTGGTTCTTATTTTCTTGAGAGTTGGATGAAATGTGAAAAAATGTGAGAAAATGTCAATCCAACTTTTCTATTGAAATTTGGGAAAATAATATATCTCAAGGGACACAGTAGGTGTAAAGAGTTGCAAATGACTAAGCCTTCCAAGGAGAGAAGATTCTCCAAGTCCCAAGGGAAAGAGGTGCATGATGAAAGGGAGCTTCCTTGCCAAAAACTGTTGGATTGGGTTTCTGCAGTTTTATTCAGTACAGAAACAAATTGTAGGCAGTAACCTAGGTCTCCCAGCAACACAGACACATAAGAGAATGTAAGGTTCTATTCCATGAACTCACGCAATTATGTGCTCTAAACAGTTGTGTTCTTATTCAGTATGGAAGGTACAAAGGAAAACAAATGAACAGGTATAGTACTATTGTATTCTTGTATTCTATAGATGTTTGCCCCTACTATGTGCCAGGTGCTCTTATTGGATCTGACATAGAGAGAAGTATGAAGCAGGCTCCTTGTACTCTTATATGTAATAGACTTACGGAAGCAATAAAGTTGTCTTTCACCAATAAATTTGCTAATGTAATGATTTCTTTAAAAATAAAAATCATAAAATTTTAGCTTGATAAAAGTACTATGTATAAGATAAACCTTAGTAGTTTTTCAAGGACTATAGGAAAGCAAACAAAATATGCCTAACCTATAAAAACCCTTATTGTACACTCTTCTTTAGAAGAGTCCTAATATCTACTTGATAACTACCAAGAATATAGCTGTTAAAGAACAGCCTAGTGGTAGATGACAGTTAAAAGAAAACTACCAAGTCATTGATTAAACCTATTTCAGATGATCCAGATTTTCAACAGATAGATATTCAGCATGTATGTGGGTGGAGAAGAGTGCTATATGCATCATATTTAGATTTTTTTCCAGTTAGAAGAATTATAATTTGATAGGCAAACTGAAATTTTTCATAACTGTGCTCCTTATAGATCTATCAGCTAGCAGCTAGAATGTGTGAGACATACACATTATACAAAATTGAAAGTGGGGACTTGAATAATGATGATTTTTAAGATGTGGAAATGGTGGCCAAAATTAGCTTCTCACTTTCAATATCATGAATTCAGGAAATTTAACACCTCTATTCAAAATAAATTATGTTTTCAGACTGAAGTAATTTTCTTCAGATTTCATCCTTTAGAATGAAACAAATTGAATATATTATATAAAACTTTCATAAGAATTTATGGCTCAGGTATTGTGGTAGATGCACAAATTCTGTACCTTCATATTCCTGGCTCTAATATCATACTCTTATTTTAATTATGATACATTTGTCTTTTTTTTTTTTTTTTTCAAATCATAACATTTTCTACTATTTCTGACTTAGGATAGTAGTATTGTCAAATTTACCTGAAACAGAACCTATCTTCATATCCTTAAAGTAATTCTTTCAAACAAGGTTTATATTCAGATGAAAGAACTCTGCCCAATCTTCACTTCTATTGTATTCCATAAGGTAACAGAATTTACCAGCTCAGCATCTTTTTTAGGCACTTACACCAATAGCAATTAGTAAAAAATAGGAGATGTTTCCTTGCTCTTTATTTCAAACTGTTTATCAGTTAATTCCATTTATCTCCTTAATTATCTGCCATTATTTAGGCATTTTTAATCATTTTGCCTCTTTTTACCTTGTTAATATAGGTGATAATGACAAAGCTTTTAATAAGAATCCTAATAAGACTTCCAGCTAGAAAACCTGAAATCTTATCCAGTATGTATTGCACGTAATTAAAAGAAGGAAGATAAAATAAGAAAGGCAGGAAAGAAAGCAGGTGAAAAGAAGGACTAAAGAAGTAAAATGGAAGGAAAATAAGAAAGAGGAAGGAAAAGAAAGAAAGAAAAAGGAAAAAAGAAAAGAACAAGAAAATTTAATATTACAGAAAAATCTAGCAGCTCACAGAATTTAGGTTCATTTTCACTAGGATTCAAGAAGAATAAACAATGTTAAATGGGTAGATATAAGCTGGACTGATGTAGATTAAGTTATCAAAATATTCATTGGAACAAATTTATGTTTACTTACAAAACACATAGAAATATATATTTTGATTTAGTTGGATATTCTATCATTTTAAGTGTGTCTGACTTCTGGGAGCTTTAAAATACTATTTATCCATTATAACACTTATACACACTTATTTTCTAATTTGTTATCAATATATAATCACATATCTTATATTGTGAAGTCAGTCTTTTTCTCCTTCTCTCCCCCCTTTCCTTCTTTTTTTTCTTTCTCACTGTGTTTCTCTTTTCTTTCTTTCTTTTTTTAAAATCCATTTCTCTTTTATTCTTCCCTACATAAGATCATATGATTCACACTGGGACCTACAGAAATTGCTTAGAGAACTATTAGCAATAAGGAAGAATGTATTTACTGATATATATTTTTTAAATGTCCCTTATAATTTTGAGTTCAAATTGAATTGTCTATATTATAGATGTAATGACAATATTAAAAAATTTCCAAACATTAAACATAAATATGGGTAGATATTTCCCTGGGTATTAAAAATCAATGCCATTTGCTATATAATATAAACAGAGTTCTAGATGTTGCTCTTGATACATGGAATTCGGAATCATTCCCTAGGAATAGATAGAAGATGTTTTTCTCATATTCCTCTATCAGGCAGGTTTATACCCAAGGGAAATTGATACATTATTAGTCACTGCCATGCTCCATTCACCAAACTGTGTGGTGGAAGAAAGAGTCAAGCTTTGCCTAGGACATTCTGTAGTCTAGTGGCCTTTGCTTTGCTCTAGGTCTACACAGTGGAATAGACATTTTTCTTCCTTTTCCTTCAGGCACTATATTTCATGAAAAATTCATTTTTTCCTTGTCTCACCTCTAAGTAACTCTTCGTAAGAAACACAGACAAAAGGGAGTGACCTTGAGTCCATTTGAATGACTAGTCCTGAAATGTTGGCTTGCTGTTTTCTGCTTTCACTGTGAGTGTCACACTTCTTATACTGCCTCTTGCATACAAATTAAGCTGTTGCCTTCTACTGTGCTTTGCTCATACCAATTAGGTCCTCCAGACAGACCCCAGTCAGCTGGCTATTATTGAAGCAGTTTGGGTTCAAAGTTCCTTAGAAGACTAGAGTACAAAAGTTTTTCACACTTGTTAAATAGAAGCATTGGAATGAGCAAAATGCTGTTTTTCTTAAAAATGAAAGGAAATGCAATAAGCCAGAAAATTTTAAGTTAGGAAGATATCATGAGGTATTATACTGGCTTTAACAATGATTACAATTATGACTTCAGGAATGGTTAACTATGCAATGGCTCAATATCAGGACAAAACTTCCACCAAACCAAAAGCACAAACAGACAAAACTGTATTATAATATTTGTGAATAAAATAAAATAAATATGAAATAATATTAAAATATTACTAATGTAAACTCCTAACATTTTATATACCCTACTTAGCATTCCTGAGTCAATGCTGAAAAATACAGATGCTTATAATCAGGCCAATTCTTTTCAAATAATAAACCTGCATCTCAAAAAAATGGATACAATCTATTAGTCAAAAATTATCAGCATGGAATATCAGAGAGAAATATTTAAGGAACCCCCATCAAAACTTTAGAAGGTTGTAGTTAGGCATCTGGGGAAAGAGTTGGAAATAGAGACATACAATAGTTATTAAAACCCAGAGGTAAAAAGAAAAGCCTTTTTATTCTGTATTTTACAGCATTCCCATAACACAATTTGAGACTAGTTGGTAATTTTTAGCCTAAAATAACCACTCCTAATATCTTTGTCTTTTCTTCTTAAGATTTGATGTATCATTATTATAAATCATGAGACAGAAGGTGTTTCAACTTGTTTCAGAATTCTTTTTAAATACTATGATGTACAACTAACATAACTGTTATTCATTGGGTTTTGTAGCTTTTCAAAGAGTTACACATGTGAGATTGTCAGATCATGTGATGACCTTTATGTGTCATTTGACACAGATAAATCATAGACTTTCAAGAAATGTATTTTGTGCATATGATCTTCCATGACCTGCATTTAAGTAAAAATAGGGGGATTTCACTCTCATCTCTCTGCTTAAGGATAATCCCAATTTCCTCAACCTGGCTCATAAGGTCCATCATGACCTAGCATATATCTATTTACACTTGGGGAAAAATGTGTATTATACTGTTGTTGCTTGCAGTGTTCTATAAATGCTAATTCGGACAAAATTTTCTAGGCTTTTATATCCTTACTGGTTTTTTGCTTTATTTTTCAATTAAATATTATTGTGAGAAAAGTTCTGTTTGAGTTTTCTGTCTTCTCACTGAGGCCTTAACACTGCCTTCAGGCAGTAAGCAAGGTGGTACACTGACAAGACTTACCTCTTTTTTTTGGCCCATTTATCTGGGATTCACAGTTTTGTGCTGCTTATTGTCTAATATCCGAAAACTGTTTTTCAGATGTCATCTAGATTTCTATTTGTTTAAGTCAGAATGGTAAATCTGGTTCCTGTTGCTCCATCTTGTCAAAAAGATAAAAATATTTACTTCTTTTGTTAAAAATTTCTCTCTCTTCTTTGTTTTTCTCTAGCATAATATATATATATGTGTGTGTGTGTATATATATATATATATAACTGGTTTTCACAGAAGGAAAAGATTACAAGACACTTTCACTTTTCTCATAGGCTATAGCATATTTTTTTTGCATTTTGACAGTACTAAGATAAATACAATCTAGTTTACATGCAATAGGTCATTTCATATTTTTAAATTCAGCTTTAAGAACAAAAAACAAAATTGAAATAAATTGTTCTATTTTGCAGAAGAACCTGAACCTGATAGTTTATTTAAATTGTTTAAAACCATATCATTTTAATTTATAGTCATAGGATTAAGCTCCACTTCTACTGTATTCTTAATACTGTTATCTCCAAGAGTGCACACGTCGTGACTTTGCATTATTTGTTTTCATCATAAACTTATTCAACTGTTGCATTTTCATTCTTAAAAATCAGATTCACTCTCAAAGGAAGAATTGCTGATACAGTCAGACCTTTAAACCAATTTAAAAAATAAACAAAATCCATACAATGAAAAATAGCGTCTGTAACTGACAAGGATATCAGTGGATTTAAAGCTTCCCAGGGTGATTACTTTGAAGTCTATTGTTCTTTCCTGTGTATTTGTTTAAAAAAATAACATTTATTATTTTATCATTCATATTCAATGACATTAAAATAATATTTAAATCACAAATATAACCATCATTTCAATGCATAAGAGTCTGAAATCATAATACACTCATATTTTTCTCTGTCCTCTAGTGCAGTAACGGAAGAATTTTCCAGGTAAAGAGTATAATTAGCAAATCAATGGGTTAATTTAAAGATATGCAATTTTCAATAATAATGAAAGTTAACATTTCTTATGGGAACGGGCTTAAACTGGGTTATGAGAAAGTATGAATATTTAAAATAGATTAATAATCTTTCAAATTTGGGATATTAAGATTGAATAAGATGCTTTTAAAAACTTTATTAAAATGATATCTTTGTGTGAGCAATTCAGGTCATAGAGATAATTTTTTCCCTTTCTTTTTCCCCTTAAATTCATATTTTAAACCTTTTAACTGTATACCATTGAATGATAATGATAGCTTATGGGATTCTTGCCAATGACACTGAAAATATAGTAATTGTTTTATATACGTTGGTACAGATTGATTGAGAATTATTGAACAAGCAAAGTTTCTTCAGACACAGTCCCATTTATTGACTAGACATATTTTTTTATTGCCAGTTATTTTTAGATCCAGATTTTAAACCTATATGTCTGTACTAGAATAAAACTTATTTTATTAATACACAGGCTAATTTGATCAAATAAGCCTTAAAATTAGGCTCCTAATTTGCAAATTTTATCAACCCCTAATTTTTTACATACTAACTATGAATAGTAATTCACTTTTATTTTTCATGGTCTCTACTTGTCTATACCTACCTACTGCTGTAACATCTGTAATTGTATAATTTGTGCTTGGAAAGCTGGCAAATGGCTGATTTCCAAAGCTTCCTGACAATATAAATTAATATGTACCATCAGAGGTACCCCTAAGTGGTATAAGAAAGCAGTCTCTTGGGTTGTTTTTATGGAAGAAGCTGGAAGCAAAACTGAATAGCTCTGGCTCCCATACAGCAGACATAAAAACACTTGTGCCTTTAATGTTGTCCCTGATGGTATGTACTAATTCACTCTAAATTATTCTGGTTTCTATTTTTAAAAGAATGAGAATGAGCAAAAAGACATTCAATGTATGGGTACATTTATGTGAGCTTTTGCCCATAAATGTATACATAGTATTTTTATCTATCTACTCATCTATCTCCACATAAAGAGCTTTGATGATATATTTAAACTCTTCTATGAAGACCACTTTTATGTATGAGTTCTTCACTCTAAGGAAAAAAAATAATATAAAATTCTGATTAATGTACATGAAAATATAATTTTAAAAATTATAAATGTTTTACTTTAGCAATTTTTTCTTCTTACATGACAAATTATTATATTAACATTGATTTTCTCATAGTTTATAGAGCTTTGTGTTTTAAGAAGACAAATATTTATCCTAAAATTTTTTCTTGGACTGGCAAAGGTATGGTAAGACATATTTTAAGATCATGAGTGAATTTTTGACGTTAAAATCATTCTTAAAATATTTTTACCAAATGAAACAACAGTCACTGTTTCCATAAATTTCCATAGCATGCAGACACTCAGAGGGCACACACACACATACATACAACTTTACAAAACATATTTTCAAAAATGATTTCTTAAAAAAAAAGTTTTTTCGGGACTCATGCACAGACATTTCTAAAAACAAAACTTTTGTTTTTAAAGAAGAGTCTTTGAAAACCTCCTGGAAAATGACTATATTGTTAAAATATAATTTTCATTGTTTATATATGAGTTTTTTAGTTAAATAGCCCATTCTTAATAATACAGTTTACATATTACTAGAAATAGAGGTAAATATTATAGGCTTTCTCCTTACCACTTAAATTCTTTCTTAAGTTTCACAAAATTTTGATAAGCTAATACAATATCAACTTCCCTGATTTAAATTTAAAGCTTCTTAAATAAGTTCTGATACATAGAATAGAAGACAAAGACAATGTTATTACTGATTAATTTAGCTATGTATAAGGATATTTGTCAAAGTCATTTCAGGGTATTTCATATTTTTAGAGTCCATCACCTTAGCATAGGCATCTTATCCTCTTTATTGTATTATATACTTGCCAAAGATGCATATGCCTACTCAATAAGGTTTGCTCATATTATTTTCTCAAAACACTCTTCTACTGATATCCCATTTTCAAGATTCTAAAAGCTTCTTGGCTGACAATTCTCTTTTTTCTGTACTCTTCCTCTTCATATCTGTACTTTGTCATGTCTCAAGGCCATTGCTAGTGTTAAGACCAAGCTGACAAATCAGTGAGGCCTGCAAATGAAGTGTTACATGTATAATGTGAGCCACATGACATTGATGTGAGTAAATTTATTTTTGTACAGCTATTTAAGAAACATAAATAGCTGATTTTTTTTCACAAAATTAACTTATGTTGTATATAAAAATCTATATGGTCTATAATTTAAAAAGAATATATTTGCCTAAATTCAATATCTTTTTCTTCTAAATGATGAATTGAAGAAACTGTTGTTTGGAAAGTGGAAAGATATAAATAAATTGTAAGTTAAATGTAAAATGTTCTCATCTCCCTAATCATTCCATATTATTGATGATACTATTCCCTAACATCATAAAGGATACATTGAAATGTAATTATGAAACCCATGACTTGTCTTTTCTAGTGATTAAAATAAAAGTAATTAAAAGCACAAAATATAGAGGTCAGTTTATCATTTTCAGTTTTATTCATTAGTTCAATCAATACTTATTAATTCCTAATTAGTTACATTAGACAAATCAACTATTTATTGTGTGCCTACTTTGATGTAGACATCTTCCAAGAGCTGATGATAATGTAGGCTCAGCTCTTATTAATCTTTTATTTTAGTGAGAGATGCAGACACAAGATAACAAAGAGATATGTGATGTGTCGGGTGATGAAAACTGCAGTGAAACAAACAAACAAAAACACCTCTGAGACCTGAATGTACCTAGGCAGCAAAACATGTAGAAAATACATAAGATAAATTTGTTCTCAGAAAAAGGAAGAGCTAGTGCAAAGGATCTGTGTTAGTTTCTTGAGGCTGCTGTAACACATTCCTACACACTGGATGACTTAAAGCAACAGGAATTTGTTATCTCATAGTTTTAGAGAACAGAAGTCAGAGATCAAGTTGTCAGCAGGGCCATAGTTCCTCCTAAGGCACTAGTAGAGAATCCTTTGCCCCTTCCGGTTAATGGTGGCACCAGGCATTCCTTGGCTTATGATTGCATCACTCCAGTCTCTTCTGTTTGTCCTCACATTGCTGTCTCTGTCTGTTTCCTCCTCTGTGTCTCTAATAAGGACACTTTTCTGGCATTAAGGCCCACCCATATAATCGAGGATTATCTCACCTGGAGACCCTTAATTTCATTACATCTGCAAAGATCGTTTTTCCAAATAAGGTTACAACACAGATTCAAAGAATTAGAGGGTCATCATTATCTTTTGAGGGGCTGCCATTCAACCATCTACAGGCTCTAAGGCAAAGACACATGTAGGATACTCAACAAAGAATGCCATCATGTTGATTTAGTGTGAAGACCAGGTTAAAACATTACCAGGGACAGTGTTATGTATTGAGTTGTGACCCCCAAGAGGTGTATTGAAGCCCTCACACCCAGAATTTGTGAAGTGAACCTATTTGGAAATAGAGTCTTGGCAGATGATCAAGTTAAGATGAGTTCAATAGGGTGAGTCCTAATCCAGTATGATTGGTGTCCTTATAAAAAGGGGAAATTTGGACATAGACACAGACATTCACAGAGGGAAGATGATATGAAGATGGTTATGTGATGAAGGAAACAGAGACTGGACTGATGTAGCTGCAAGCCAAGGAATATTAGAGATTGCTGGGTACCACCAGAAGCTGCTAAGTGGCAAAGAAGGATTCTATCCAGAGTCTCAGAGGAAACATGACACTGTGGAAACTTGATGTTAGTCTTCTAGACTCTAGAACAGTGAGGCATTAAGTTTCTGTTATTTTAAGCCACACAGTACTTGGTACTTTATTACCGTAACCCTAGCAAACTAATATAGTCAGGTATTATCCAGGGCATTAGGGGAAGATAAACCTAGGGCTTTGAAGACTATGTGTATCCATGAGGGACTGAGTTCAGCCATGTGTAATAGAATATCTAAATGGCAATGTAATTCATTTTTAAATATAGTTTTGAAAAGTTTATTACATAACAAGAGGTCCAGGGCTGTTATGATGGATTCAGTTCTTCATTAGATATTCAGAGGCATTCTAGCCATCTTCTACACCATCTATAGAAAATGATCTCTATCCTTATAAGATAGCTGCCAATTTTAAATGACACATTCACATTCCAGAATGCTGAAATGAGGAAAGACCAAAAACAAAATAGGAGTGCCAGCTGAACCTGCTATCATTGTAGGAACATTCTTTAAACTACCATAACATTTTCTACTTACATCTTTTAGGCCTTTATCTTACCTCTCTCTGTAAGGCATGATAGGAAATGAAGTTATGGAGATAATCACAGATCACTTCAAGTAAAATCAGAATACTATTAGTAAAGAAAGAGTAGAATGGGCAAACATGGATATCGGGTAGCCTCTGCAGTATATGATGATAAGGATTTGGAATTTTATGCTGATAAACTTTATAATCCATTTCAAATGATTTTGAACAGAGGATGCCAAAAACTAACCTATATTTTAAAAGGTTATCTCTGTCTGCATTGCTGGCTATGGACCATGAAAGAACAAGAGTAGGAACATGGAAACCAGTTAGGACATTTACACAAGAGGTAATGGTGGCACAGACTAAGATGCCAGCAGTATAGGTGGGAAAAAATAATGATATTGGATATATTTCAAAGTTAAAGTTGACAAAATTTTGTTAAGGTTTAGATTTGAGGTGTTTGTTAAAACGAGGAATCAATGATGACTGGAATATATTTGTCCAGAGAGACTAGAGGATTGAAACTGCCACTCCTGGGATGGGGGATATTGTGGGAGAAACAAGTTTGATGGTAGAAGTTAAGAGTTTTGTTTTGTAATGTTAAGTTTGAAATGTCCCTTATATTTATCAATATAAATATTCATATAAACAAGAGTTTATGAGTCTGAAGTTCAGAAATATACCAGAGTTGCAGATCTACATTCAGGACTTATAATAGATATTTTCTTATTTGCTTTACAGAAACATCAATATGATAAAACAAACATCAATTTGCAAAAATAGTAATATAAAAGTTTGTTACATTATTGTCATTACTACTTTAGTGATAATTATCTAGACATTCTCTATGCATTGATTTTTACATATAAGATAGATTATTGTGTGGTATACATACAGAATTTTTTATAAACCCTATACTGTTGTCATAAAAGAACAATTCTTAAAGGATATATTGTGCAGTAGAAAGTGCTAAACTCTCTTTGAAAGCCAGATCAGAAAAACCTTATTATATAAAAATTTTTTTATTAGAATGTGCTTAAATCTGATATTATAAAAGCCAGATCATAATGAAGATATTTATTTAATTTGAAAATAAGATTATTGTTCTTCCCTCTCATTTGCATGAGTACTGCTCTCTATTACTTTCCATTTTGAATTGTGTTTTGTAGTTGGTTTTCTTTGTTTCATTGATTGTATTTCTCTTTCTGACATTTTCATATGTTGTCCTGTAAAGAATGAATTTTCAAGTACTTAAAGCCTTCACAAGTTATCTTAGGACTACAAAAAATCTATTCTGACATTTCGGATTTTCTTTATAGCAGGAGGATTGAAGGTTGTGATTTCCTTGCAGCTCAAGGCAGTTGATCCTCAGTAGTAGCAAATGCTCACAGCAACCATAAACCTTGAAAAGATTATTGTCTGTATTCAGATATGCCTTTCCATATGAAAACAAAGATTCTGAATGCTACAGAGAGCTGCAGGGATTTAAGGGTTGTTTTTTGGGTTTTTTTTTTTGTTTTGTTTTTTTTAAATAAACCTAATACAGTAGCCACAAGCTATGAAACTATATAGGGAGTTATCATTAAGGAGAGTCTTTCATGAACATTTCATTTTTAATTCATTTCATATGAAATAAAGGCTTATAATAGCAATCAGTCAAAAAATAAATACACATCAATGTTGTATTATATACTGCATCATTGTGAAACATCAATTCTTTTGCCCCTTGCATAGTTTTGGGTCATTCTATTTAAATAAAAATTTGAAAGTGGATAAGTTATTTTCACCAAGTTTAATATAAAATTTGGCTGAACCTCAGAAATTGTATATAAGTAAACTTTGACTTTAAATAAACATGGGTGTTCATTTTGTACATAATAGAATACATTCATATCATTGAATAATGCCAGCACCATTTCAAAATAATAATTTGAAGATGTGTCTTAGGACAGTTATTTAATAGGTTGTTTGATGTCATGCAATAAAAATTTAAAAGAAATCAAGTGACCCATGAATAGACTGTTCTCCTACTATGTGCATATAAATAAGTCATTTCATCCCCTTTGTTTCCCATTTTATAAAATAAAAAGTTATTCATGTAATTAGAGATCTTCACAGGAGACTCTACAAGAGTCCTCAAAATGTTAAATGTGTCACAAGGGGCATTTGACAGAGGTGTTAATGGCTTTGTATGGTGACTCTAATTTTAATTTTGAATGATTATAATCATGACTTTCAAATGTGTCATTTGAAAATATTCTGGAAAATTTTATGTTTAAATAAAAACAATAGTTACTGTCAAAAAATTTAGCTAATTATTATTACTACTACCAGATAATCTATGTTGCCTATGTGGAAAGAACTCTTTATGAGGGTAAAACATAACAAAGTCAGAAAAGGCAATCTGACAAGATACTGATAGGATTGTTAGAACTAGAACATAAACATTGTAAATCATAGTAAATCTGAAATTATACTTATAGATAACCTTAGGCCTATGAAATGGCTTCCTTTTGCATATAAATAAATATTATTATGCTTTTATTTTTTAAATATTCGTTGTGGATTTTAGTGACAAATTGTGATGGTAGCTTTAAATCCATAAAAAATTATAAGACAAAATTTAGAATGAAGAAAGCACAAATCGTACAGAAGAAACTGATCATTAGAACGGGCAGGCCCATATCCAGTGATCATTTTAAGGATCACTTAAAACACACAAAAATTCAATAATTTTCTGCCCAATAGGTCACATCACTAAAAGTAGGACTTAGAACGCACACCTTAAATACAATTGTAGATCTTGGCTTGCTCATCCTAGCTTCTTTTCATTTTTTTTTACACTGACAATATTTTTCTCTGTATCTTAAAGCTTAGATCTGTGAAATTCCCCTTCAGTTTTTTTTTTTTTTTGCTTGAATTCATTCCATATCATGTAAATATTTAATGTTTCTAAATGACCTTTATGTTTGAATTTAGTATCTTACACCAACAACTTGCAGAAAACCAGCATCTGAATTGTTCCTGTTGAGAATGAACCACTAAGTCCACAGTGTAATATCACTTCTTCCTTGGGACAGCTTTGCAGTGCCAAAGGCACAGATACCTGCTTCACAGGCCAGGAGAAAAACTAATTTCTAAGAAACTAAAATATTATTGCTTTGGTATAGACTTTATTGGTGAACACTGCATTATTCTTTGATTTTTAAAATATATTTCATAACATAGACTTCCCAATTTCTCCCACATTTTTTTTATTATTTTATATCAGAGCATAGTTGATTAACAGTGTTGTGTTAGTTTCAGGTTAGAGCAAAGTGGTCCAATTATACATATACATGTATCTATTCTTTTTCAAATTCTTTTCCCATTTAGGTTATTACAGAATATTTAGCAGAGTTCCTTGTGCTATATAGTAGGTCCTTGTTGGTTATCTATTTTAAATATAGTTGTGTGTCTATGTTTAAATAGTACCAATATGTCTATGAAAAATGTGGGTTAATAAGAGTAATATATTATTATGGGCAGAATTGTGTCCCCCTGCCCTAGATTCATATGTTGAAGTCCTAACACCCAGTACCTCAGAATGTGACTGTATTTAGACATAGGGTCATTAAAGATATAACTAAGGTAAAATGAGCGGGTCCTCTGGTAATATGAGTGGGCCCTAATCCAATATGACTGGTGTCCTTACAAGAAGAGTGCCTTTGAACACAGACATGTGCACAAATAAAGGAAAGACCACATGAAGATAAAGGGAGAAGATGGCCATTTACAAGTCAAGGAGAGAGGCCTCAGAATGAAACAAGCCTGATGACACCTTGATTTTGGACCTCTACCTTCCATAACTGTAAGAAAATTAATTTCTGTTGCTTGAGTCACCCAGTCTGTGGTATTATGAAAGCCTTAACAAACTAATACATATATATTCAATTATCTTAAGTAAAGGAAAGTAACTAAAAACTACTTATCATACAAAGTTCACCATGGAAAACAAAAGAATTATTAGTAGAGTCCTTGAAGAATGATAAGGACAAAGGGGTGATGGAATTTCCTAATATTCTTTAGCTATGCTAATCTTTATTACTATATCTATGTTATTAATATTATATTACTGTTTCTAATTCTTTATCTATGCTAAATGAGTTACATTTAAAAAATAATTTTAAGCACTGTCAAGCACTATAGTGGAAAAACATTTACCTTCCTCAAAGAATAGTGTTGTTTTTAGATATTGATTCTAATCTTAATAGTTGCTATATAAGGCATTCATATTCATCATATATTCTTTAAGAATTTAATAATCTATATTTTATATTAACTACTTGTGATTTGGGCAAATCATGTTATGATAAAATATCTGCAATCTGCTAAGTACTTATTTTACCAAAGGTTGATTTTCCTTAAAGTTTATATAGTAAATGGCCATATTTACAGATTTTGAAAAGTAGATATAGGTATAGAAATGATGAAAATGAAAATCAAGAAGTTAGAGTTCTCATTTTGGGTTAAAGTAACTAGATACATTTAATTAGACCAATTATTCAATGCTTTAATTCTGTCTCTTTGTCAAATAGAAAATGAAATGTAGGTTTTATTTCCTTCTAGTTCTAAATCCTATTACCTGTAGTCTGTGATAGGGGTCAGTATAGAACCAGATAGTAATTATTTTAGGTGTTTTAGTCCATACAGTCTCTGTTGTGAGCTCAGCTCTGCTTAATTCAGTTGTTGTAGTGCAAAATCAGCTACCGATAATATATAAAGAAATGAATGTGGCTGTATTTCAGTAAACTTCATGTATAAAAATAAGAAGTGGACCAGATTTGGTCCATATGCTGATTTCTATTCAGTAAGATTTACATATCACCATCCATAACCTCCTCAGATCTAAACAAACATATATATATATAAATTAAATATATATACATATATATATATATACTTCTCTTTAGTAGAGATATACATATATTCCTACTAAAGTCCAAGATCTATGTCTCATTGACAAAATAAATATACATAATAGAAAATTGTACAAAGATATATGATTAAGCAAGTTGTAAAACCGTACATTCAAAATAACAATAAATTTAAGTAGACACAAGTACTACCTAGACACAACTAGTGGCCTTACTGTAAATCAAAATAACAATGAGACAATGCATTACAAAATCAGTAAATTTTAAACGTTGTGATTACTACTACTTCTTTAGCATTTCAGGGGAAACAAAATTCTCATATACTGCTTCTGAAAGAATGAATTATAATAGCCTTTTTGAAAAGCACTGTGGTAATTACTTAGTAATCTTTAAAATGCATGCTAACGTTAATGTTAATCACTCAAGAAGAAACTGGTCATCAATTGTCTTGTTATCAAATAAATTGAATTAAGTTAAAAACCTTCCATTAAAGAAAACATCACAAATAGATATGGTATGTTTATGAGGGTTTTTCATTTATAATTTCATTTCTGGTAATATCTTTCTCTGATTTTGGTGTTAGAATAATTCTGTCTTAAATTCAGCTGGGAAGTATTTCTTCCTCTCCTATTTTCTGGAAAAAGATTGTATAGTATAGGTATTATATTTTGACTACTTATATAAATAAAAGATGAGGACCATTGCATTAAAATATTCTTTTATAATTTGGTCATTGTTGTGTTCATATTGTTCAGGTGTTGTGCGTTGTTCATTGTTCAACAATGGTCAAATTTCTGGGCAAGCTTTACAAACCATGGAAGGGTTAGAAACATGGTAACTTAAATGGGTATTACAACTCAAATGAGAGAAAGTAAGTAAAATAAAATCAACTCTCTGGGAATAGCCATGGGTAACGAAAGGAAACATAAGAATGCCAACCATATTTAAGATACTTTTAAAGAAAAAAATTGGCTTAAAGTATTTCACTCTAAATTAGTCAGCTGTCAATGAAAGAATGACACTTATATACTATGAACACTTTTCACAGTGTAAATCCATTGTGCACAAGCCACATAAAACTTACATCATACCAAACATTTCCATCTTTGGGAAATATGTCAGCATTCCACGTTGATCTCAGTGCCTTTTCTCACAGGTGCCTTCTATGTCATCAAGGTTATCCTTAGCTTTACCTTCAGTTTCTCCTTTGGCTCTGGTTCCGGCTCAGTTCTTCCAGTTCTGATACTGTTTTGGGAGCAGGAATGATTGCAAGGTCTACAGTACCTGCCGCAGCAGCAGCCAGTCTTTTTCTTCTTGTGTTTTCTTGTGCTACTGGGTGACATACTGGGAAGGAATGGAGATTGCCACCGATCAGAAGATCCTGAAACGGATCTGGAGGATGAGACCCTCATGAGAGACTGAGGGCTTGTTGAGGCTGCCTTCTTTTGTTTTTTGTCGTTATTGTTTTGAATTCCAGAGCCCTGGCCCTACAGCTTGGGGATGTGGACTGCCTTCTTCCTGGTATGCTGCTGCTGCTATTTCTCTTAGGAAGGGAGTTGGGGGAGGGGTGAGTGAGGAAGAAAGGGTGAGAGGGGCTCAAAGTGGTCTGAGGAGCTCCAGAGTTAGTGAGGACAAATGCTGTTTGTTTGGTTGTGGTGATGATGCCTCTTGGGTAAACAGGATCAGGGAAGACCCTTTCTTATGCTTTGATGACAATGAAGGCAAAAATCTCTTGGTGACTGACTGGGAAGCTTCTTTCAGAGGTGGAGAATGGGAGCCCCTGCATTTCTGCGGTCAGATGGTGATGCCTTCTTTGGGACTGGGGTGGGGGCTGTTCTTCTCTTTGGGGAGTGAATGATAAAATCGCCTCTGTATTCTAGAAGGGTATCTTCTTGGGAAAGGTGAACAGATGTGGGACAGGAGAAGGGAGAGGACTGAGAAGAGAAGGGTGGGGGAGGAAAAAGAGGTCGCCTTCTGATTGGCTGTGGGGACAAATTCTCCGTCTACAGGGAGGGAAGCCTCTTTCTGGCCCTCTCGTGGCGAAGCACCCTGGGAATGGGAGCAGCCTGCCTACCTCGTTATAATTCTCATGAGACCTCATGAGTAGAAAGTTATTGAGGAGAGAAGGAGCCAGTCATATAAAGACTGCTGATTTTGTTGGTGATATTGACATCCCTGCTGCACCGAATCTGCTGCTCTATTTTGCCACTTTCTTTTTTGCCCTTTTAGATGACTCTAGTTTTGTAGGTTCGGGTGCTGGTGAGGGGCACTCTCATTTCTCAGTGCCTATGAGTTTGGTCATGTTACTTGAATTTCCCTCTGGAGGTATAGAAGCACAATTTTTCTTGTACAGTTGGACTTTACAGGGTTGAAAAATGACAAGCTTTTGGCAGGGGAGTTGCTGGAGGTGACAGCCAGCACCTTCATCTAGGACTTGCTGAAGGAGATTACCTGCTACATTTTCGTTGACCCTTAGGTTTCTTATGTGGTGATGTAGAAGGAGGTTTCTTTTGTGGTGATGAAGAAGGAGATGAGTAAAATGCTGAACTACTTCCAGATTATGGATAAGCATCTTTTTGATTCACTGTAAATCTACTCCATTTATGCCTTGTTGGAGGAGACATCTGTCTTTGGTGGAGTTCTCCTTTGAGGGGCTTGGAAGCCTTCCCTGTGGCTGTGATCTTCAACAGTATCTGTGGCTCTGGATTGGTTTAGAATCAGGACAGCTAGAATGCGTTTGGGACCTCAATTTGGAACATGACTGAGTGAGTCTTCTCGTTTTCTTTTTTGGACATTTTTGTGTGCATGTTTGTTTTTCCCAGAGAAGGTTCTCTAGATTTTGATACAGGTTCAGATTTGAGAAATTTTAGGCTATCACTAGTGGAGGTGACCTCTTACACTGGAAGTTCTTTTATTTTCTCTTCAGGTTTTGGGACCTCTGGAGTTTTCTCTTTCATTTTTGGAATGAGGGATGGACTCCTCAGTTCTTGATTCTGTGAAGATGAAATGGACTATGACTGTCCTGTCTCCCTCTCCTGGCAGGGGAAGTTTGTCTTTTAGGGAAAGACAATCTGGATTAGCATCTTCCTGGGCTTCTGAACCTTTCTGTTTTTCTGTTCTCCTTTCTTTTATCCTTATCCCTCTTATCTTTGTCTTCATCTTGCTTTCTTTTTTTTTTTTGCAGTACGCGGGCCTCTCACTGTTGTGGTCTCTCCCGTTGTGGAGCACAGGCTCTGGACACGCAGGCTCAGCGGCCATGGCTCATGGGCTAAGCTGCTCCGCGGCATGTGGGATCTTCCTGGACCGGGACACGAACCCGTGTCCCCTGCATCGGCAGGCGGACTCTCAATCACTGCCCCACCAGGGAAGCCCTTGCTTTCTTATAGATGGCAAATTTCTTGCACAATCCAGCTCTGTTATATTTATTCTTCTCTGAGTCCTAAGAAAGTAGAGTGGAATACAGCCATGTGTTCTTTCTTTCTTTCTTTCTTTCTTTCTTTCTTTCTTTCTTTCTGGCTGCATTGGGTCCTCGTTTCTGCATGCAGGCTTTCTCTAGTTGCGGCAAGTAGGGGCTACTCTTCATTGGGTGTGCGGGCTTCTAGTTGTGGTGGCTTCTTTCGTCATGAAGCATGGACTCTAGGCACACGGTCTTCAGTAGTTGTGGTATGCAGGCTCAGTAGTTGTGGTGCACGGGCTTCGTTGCTCCGCAGCATGTGGGATCTTCCTGGACCAGGGCTTGACCTGTGTCCCCTGCATTGGCAGGCAGATTCTTAACCACTGCGCCACCAGAGAAGCCCCCGGCCATGTGTTCTTGTGTCTGTAGCAGCAGAGGTCATATTTCATAAATTTTCTAGGTTTTCTTTCTCTTGTTTTTTCATTCAAAAAACAATCAGGTAGGGCTTCCCTGGTGGCACAGTGGTTGAGAGTTTGCCTGCCGGTGTAGGGGACACGGGTTCGTGCCCCAGTCCAGGAGGATCCCACATGCCGCGGAGCGGCTGGGCCTGTGAGCCATGGCCGCTGAGCCTGTGCGTCCGGAGCCTGTGCTCCGCAACGGCAGAGGCCACAATAGTGAGGCCCGCGTACAGCAAAAAAAAACAAAAAAAAACAAAAAAAAAACCAATCAGGTTGATATGACATTTTGGAGTCCTGGAATCTTCACTTCTAATGCCAGTTAAACATAAACTCAATCATAATACCACTTTAAATCCCAAGTATTTCTGTTATGTGTTTTGCTATCCAAGGCTTTATAACCTCCAAATGTACTTTACTCATGGTTTTTCCTGAGTCTTTTCTTATTCACTTGCAGATAGCCACCTTCTTGCTATATTCCACATGACCATTTTTCTCTGTGCAAACACAATTTGACAATCTCTTCCTCTTTTCATAAGCACACTACTCCTATTGGATTAGGGCCCCACCCTTATGATCTTATTTAACCTTAATTACCTCCATAAAGGCCCTATTCCAAATATAGACACATTGGGGGTTACGGTAAATAAATTTGAGGGTATAAAATTCAGTCCATACAAAAGGGAACTGAAATTAGAATACAAACAGTTATAAACTTTATATTTCAAATTAATAATTTTACAGTGAAGAAGGTGGGGATGAAAAGAATTAACCTATGTAACTTTGGAAAATAGTATTTGGCTGAGTAATATAAGACTAAAGACAAAGGAACTGTACACAAATACTGTATTCTATCAGTAATATTTAGTAATTTTTTTATCATATGGGTGTATAGGTTACAGTTCTAAATCTCTTTCATTTGTATATTAGTTTTAACAAATAAGTAAATGCAATTTTGCATCTTAGATTGGACTTTAGAGCAGAAAAAGAATATTAGTTGAAAAACAGGTGAAATCAAAATAAAATCTAGTTTAGTTATCAGCATGGTGCTAATATTAATTTCTCTTGTCTTAATAATCATATTATGAATATTCAAGATGTTAATATTAGGGGAAAATGTGTGAAGACTACAAAGGAAATGTCTGTACTATTTTTGTAGCTTTTCTATACATACAAAATTATTGCAAAAAAAAGAGAAAGGGCGTGAATCATAAATATAAGTCTAAATTTCAGCTCTGAAATTTACTTACAATTACAGTGTGTTTTCTTGCTCTAAGTGTCACCAAAGTTTATATCTAGATATACAAAAATGAAATTGTTCATGTTTAATTTTTCAGTTGCAATTATTACATTTTATATATACACTTTAATTTCCTTCTAAAGTTCTCAAAGTTCTAAGATAAATTTTATTTAGAACTTAAATACACTTTGTGAAAGTATTTTCAGAAAAAAAATTTAAGATGTCAGAAGATGAAACAATATTGAATAGGGTAGATTGGAATACTGTGTTAGATGACTTTTTCTACTTCTTTTCAAATAAGATAAAGAAAAGGAAGTTTAAGCTTGATGACTTGGTGAAATGACTTGAGACCTTGCTAGCAATGCATTCTGCAGAAGAGGTAATAGGAGTAACTGTATAACTAGTGTTGTTTCTCAAGAAATCATTATGTACCCAATGTAGTGTGTGTCATTTCAATATGACAATAATTAAATTACCTCAACCAGTGCACGCAAGTGTGAGTTAGTTTAACACCTGATGAATATCTAAGTTTTACAATTCTAGGGAATATTACTTGAGGTATGCTTTGAATAGGTGATTTTTTTTTTTTTTTTTTTTTTTTTTTGGGACGTGTCCCTTGCATTGGCAGGAGGACTCTCAACCACTGCGCCTCCAGGGAAGCCCTGAATAGGTGATTTTAATACACATTAATTTGATATATTTGTCACTTCTTATGGCTCATAATTTTTTTTTCATAAATTTTTAAAAAGACTTTTTTAAATTAAAATTTTAATTAAAAATTCAATATAACATTTTCTTTCTCAAACCTTCTCTTCCTTATCAAAGGATGACTTAGACTTCTTGTTGTGATGGTAATGGTGTCAGTAGTTCTGAACAAGGAAAAAATACAGAGTACTCCACTAGATATAACACATTCTAGTCAACTTCATAAAGTGGCATGATTAAGAGACACTTAGGAATTATAGTGGAGTCCTTTTCTAACCCAGGATGTCAGTATTCAAAATAAAAATAGGTTCAATTATCATTTCATCTAATGTTTAATACACTTACAAGATTATTTTTAAAAGCCACTTGTATTACTCAGATATGAAGATAACTAGGAAAGAAATGGCTGCATAGATGTATTGCTTTGATTAATAAAGTGTAATTAAGGAAAGGTAAATGAGATTTCTCTATTGAATATTAGTAACAGGAGGAAAATAAATTTAAAGAAGCAAATTAACACTATTAGGATCTCCTCAGCATACACTTAAAAGAACACAATTTGAAGAAGTCCAGGTACAGGATACGTACTGGTTGTATTCCTTTTAAATTATTCCTTCAATAATCAAGTCAAAATATAGTAGACTTCATTAAGCTATCTTTAGATTACCAACAGGTTATAAGATTTGGTTTCTGAGATTTTCAGGTGAATGGTGTTTATAATGTATTATTGTCATACTTATTATGAAAGAAGATAATCTGAACCCTGCTATTTTTAGATTGATTTAATAAAATAATAAATTGAAAAATCAGACTCACATGGGCAGACTTTATAAAAATATTGATAAAATTATTTTAAATTTCTGTGGACTAAAAGGAATTCTAATCCTCCTGGAGTCCTAAATCTTTGAATATAGTACAGAAAAATTACATATTCTAGGTAATTAGAGCATGCTTAATATACAGAAGCATCTACCAAAACTATAATATGTCTTCCTACATCAATAAATGTTTCTAAATGCTATCTTAAAAATAATTTAAGCTTATGATCAACACGTTTTTAAATTTTAATAAAGTTAACATCAATAGCACTATAATAAATTAACAGTTTCAGAGGAAAAAAAATATCACAAATCTCATATAGTGCTGTTTTCTCTTATCAGAAAACACATATTGTGTTAGACTTTCATGTGGTATTTGAGTGATGTTGTACTGACAAAGATGCTCTAAGGCCTTGCTTCTCAAGGTGAAGTACAAAGACCTGCAGCAACTGTATCACTTAGATGTTTGTTAGAGATGAAGAATCTTGGAAACCGCTGCAGAATTCTTGGATTATAAATTGCATTTTAAGTTTGGCAGATACTATTCTAAGAAACTGATTCTCCAATTTGGCTATACATTGGAAACGCTGAGAATTAAAAACAAACAAACAAAAAGCATTGATGCCATTTATGCTCTAGAACTTTTGATTTAGTAAGCATGAAATGCAACTTAGACATGGATTTTTAAAAGCTCCCAGGTTATTCTAATAAGTGGCAAGGTTTGAGATCCACTGCTCTAAGAAACATAATCTATTGCCAGTAACTTGTTGACACCTGTTACCCACCCAACAAAAGTCAATTATTAATACATTGGTAGTTATTTTTATTTCTGTTAAAGAGGAATTAACTTATTTCAGGAGTTTCTTTTAAAAAATATGTCCAAAGTTGTATATAGTTCAGAGGATTATAAATTAGATAAGAGTGTCAATTCATGAAGTTTTCTCTTTAAAGGGATGGTTGATAATTCATTTGTAGTTAAGAATTCCATTTTAATTGCTTCATTATTAACATGCTGTGTATCTATAATTTTATAGTTTTCTTAAATTAATCATGTTTTAAAAACCTTTTGCTTTAATCTAATTTCCAAATATAAATTCTTTTTTGAGATTAAAAAAACAGCATTTATTTACTTTTGATTATTTAAACATTTGCTTATGTTGGAGTTAGTGTTTATTTACAGCCTTAAATAGCAAGTTACTAAGAAGGTCACATACTGTTCTTCATTATCCTGCACAATGCATTTAAGCTTTTTTTCCCAATGAAAAGTGCATATTTTAATCTGCACTAGGCATTTTTAATAGAGTTCTATTTGTCTCAAATATTATGCCCTTAGGGTACAGGTATCACTACTGAAAGCTGTTTTATATCATTTTGGATAGTACCAATGTATAACTGACTATTTAATAAATAGCTGTGATAATGCTTTTCCTGAGGCAACAAAAGTATGCATTATGTGTAATAATATAGTATTCATTTCTGTTGAACTATCTGAAGTTAATAATTCCATATCATAATTTAGAGTTCTCCCTGATGACCCTTCCAATATATTTATAAATGGTATGTCTCTGTTTTTGTTTTAAAAAGAACCATGCAGCAATAATTATTTTCAAAAATTTCCTTCACTATACCCTTTAACTTATATTTGTCCTTGTGTGGAATATGCACTTTCTAGAGATTGCGGTCATAGGTAAATAAGGGAGCGGGAACTGTTAAATGTAGAAAATTAGATAATATATTTACGTACCTATAACTAGCTAATTAACATCTTAATTAAAAGTCTAAATATACTGATTTTAACTAGTTAAGAAACATATTGTATCAAATTATAGTGTCAAGATGACATAAATTATTTAATTACCTTTAATCTGATGAAAGTCATTCTATTATCCATACACTTTCTAATTGCTATATAATCATCAATATCGTTTTAAAATATTTTAAAAGTGTTTATGCATGAAAATATACAAAGAGAATTATATATCCTTGGCTCTTCACTGCTTTAAAGAGAGCAAAAGTCATCATCTCCTCAGTCTAGTCCACTGTGTTAGCTATAGATTTTTGACACCAGAAATCCTGATGTCTAGATTAATGTCCAGTGAGTTTTGACTGGGTATTAATCAGTCAATCAGCCAAAACTGACTTGTCATTAATCTAGGCATCATGAGTTCTGAGTTTTTATGATAAACACATTTGGAAATCCTGAATTTTAGATTCTGATTTATTCATATAGTTGTAATCAAAGTTGTGGATGGAATTTTGATGCTTTTAAATAAAAAAAGATATTTTGGAAGTTGCAGTATATTTTGTGATATATAAGCTTTTAGCTTTGTCCCATTTTAAAAATAAAATTAATTTAACATATTATGTATACTATATACCTGTAGAATTCCTACATGAACTTTTTCCCTAAGAGAAAAAAATTAATAAAAGAAGCACCCCTCCCCACAAAAAAATACTTTATTCCAAAGCAGAGAATGAAGGAGAACTGTCTCATGCCAAAAACATGAACCATGAAATTTAAAATAGGGTAAAAATAGCATTATAATACTTATATAAAAACTGAATTTCAAGGAGAACACAGTATGATTATAAGCACTTACTTAGGAATCTTAATTCCTTCTATACCTAAAACACTGACAGAATTAGTTGTAAAGATAACCATTGAAATTTTGGTTTCCACTACTTGGAATTTAATATAACCATCATCATCCACTTCTTAAGACTGTTATGCACTAATTAAAGGCTATAAAGCATCTTGCAAATAAAATACTACATACATGCCTAATAAGACTAATAACATTTATAATGATACCAGCTGTTGTAATCCAACAGATATACATAATTAATGGCAGTTGAAATTTACCTACAGCTTTTCCATCTGTTTCATTAGAATACAATTTCCCAAATTAAAAAATGATACTTTTACTTTAGAAGTCAAGGTTTTTCTTCACTTTCTAAAATACATATAGGTTTTATATATGGCCTAAAAATAAACTTAATTTCTTGTTTCAAGAAGACAGCCAAAGTGAGCCTTATGAAAAACACATTTGGAAATATTATCTTTCTCTAATATTTTTTTTGTATATAAGTCAAGTTTCAATACCTTTTTTTGGAAATGAATGATAACAGTAGTTTAACTTGATTTGTGTCACTAATTTTGTACAAGGCTATATACCAAACGCTACATGTTCCATTCCTTAGGCAATATCCAAAATAGGGCTGAAGGTAAGTATTGCTAATACCTAGATGTTATAGTTTAGGAAACTAAAGGTAAATGAAGTATGGTAGATGACTTTCAAAAATTAGAGAAAATATCTTCATAATTTAACAGAGGATAAAAAAATAGAGAAAAAAATCTAAAGTTTACTGGCAACAATAAAAAGAGAAAATGGATATAAACATAGATTATACATTATGCACTTTGAAAAAAATCAACTGTGTGTTTCAACATGAGTTGAGTGACATTCCTCATGACACTACAGTTTCCTGATGCAGAGAGTTTGAGCTGGCAGAGTACTGAATATCCTCAAATGCAGGTTTCACATTGGAGAGAATAAAAACATAAGTTAAGTAGATGTTGGTAAAACAATTAAAAGCTCAAAAATCAAATATGTCTTTAGCTATTTGGAATGGATTCCAGAAGACATTTATTAGGACCCAGGAGAGCACATAACTGAGGAACCTATACCCAGAGGGACACTCTGTTCCATTTCTCCCCAATCTCATGCCTTTGTATCCCAGAAAATTAGATAGAGAACAAGATTTAGCCTTGAAACTCAAATTTAGCAGTGGAAAAGAAATTTATCTTAGTCAAGTGTGATGAATATTAAGAATTCACTCACACTAAATGAGAGTAAAGGGGGAAGTTCTGGACAGAGCTATCAACAAAACTTAAGCATAAAGAAGATAATAAACATTATTAGGAATTATGGATGTTCTTCTGTAAAGCAATGAAAGAAAAGAATCCAGCATTAAGATGAAGAACTCTGTAAGAAAACATAACTCCAGGTAATAAGTGCATATCACAGTATAACAGGCACCACAGATAATAGTATGTACAAACTTAATACAAATATAGAGACAATAGAAAAAAATTCAAAATCCATATAAAATAAACAAATAATTGGATGAAAAGTATGATTTTTATAGTTGAGGAAAGAAATTCAGAAAAAAAAGCAATGGTAATGTAATAAATAAATAAGGAACAGGCAGACACATAAATAGCTGAAAAATGCAACTGTGGCATGGAGGAATAAATTGAACTAATCATATTGAGTGCAAAGGAAAAAAGGCAACATATAAAACATTTGAAGAGAGAACAGTAGTTCTGAATGACAAAGATTATCTAACACAAGAATAATTGTTATTGTTGAAGTACCAATAGAATAACTGAAGAAAGGGAGTAGAAAAATTGTTGAGAGTTAGAATACAAAATGCATATTAGTTCCAGTAATCCAAGGACGAATAAAATATGCAGACTAAAAGGGCACATCATATAAGAGAAAACATTAAAACAGTTACCATTGAAACATAACTTTTTCAATTATATTATTTAACTTCTAACATGAAGGAAGAATTCTTCAAACAACCTATATGAAAAAGTAAGTTGCCCTAAAGGGGAAAGATTAGTAAAAATTTCTCCATCAATGCTATTGTAGAAAAAATGTGGATGTTGTGGTTTTGGATGATATTTGGCTTCTGTATTTTTACATTTTGAATTACTTATTCTGTTTTTTAAGAGAACGTATAATTTCTATAAATATTATAAATTCATCACTATAAAGTCTACATGTATACCCATAATCCTTATTTCAAAAGTAAACATTTCATACATATTTGTATCATACTGTAACTATTTTATTAATCTGAAATTGCTCTGTATATAATCTGCAATAGTCTGCTTTCTTTAATATATTTAAAGATGTTCTATGATTGGCTTTTAGCTTTTAGGTGCTATTCTAGGTTATGAAGTTATAGAAATGTCTGTCCTCAAGAAGCTTACATTATAAAGGAAGGAGATAGAAAACAAACATAATACACAAATTTTAAGCATATTATAAGTTGATATGTTCTCTGGATGAAATAAAATAAGAAAGAGTATAAGAAATTTAGGATGGTGATGATGGGCTAGTGGTTTGGCATTTTAGATGAGGTTGTTGGGTAGATATCTCTGAAAATGAGTAATCTGAGCAAAAACTTGAACGAGGCCCCAGGACTTTAGCCATAGAGACATCTAAAGGAAGTACTCTGGGGTGAGGGAGAAACATAGGTGAAAAATAACCTGAAGCAGAACATGCCTCTCATTTTGAAAAATGAGCAAAGAAGCCAATGACTCTGGAGCAAAGTGAGGGAAAGGAAAAATATTAGGAGATAAGGACAGAGAGATACAGTTGGTTAAGGGGTTTGTACTCTGAGTGAAATGGGGTACTATTTGAGGATTCTGAGCAGAAAAGTGACATGCTGTGTGTTTCATTTTGTAAGGATCACTGGCGTTGTGATGAGAATATTCTTTAGGGGGCAAAGTTGGGGGAGGCTGAGTACTTTGGAGGCTAAAACCATAACCTGGATGAGGGAAAATAGTTGCTTGGACCAGAAAGCAGTGAAGATGGCAGTGGCGTACTTAGATTGTGAATGCCAATGCACACACATACACACACACACACACACACACAGACACACACACACTTGATCAACTCTACTGAGGTATAATTTACACATAGGCATCATAAGTGTGATATTCAGTGAGCTTCAAAAATATATACATTGTGTAGCTAAAAAATCAAGACATAGAAAATTCCCATCACCACCAAAATTCCTATTATGCTCTTTTGTAGTCAATCCGCCCCTCCATATGCAATCCTTGTCAGCCACTAATTTGTTTTCTGTCATAAGTTTGTTCTTTACTTTCATGTCAATGAGAGTATACAGTATGCCATTTTGAGATATTATTTCTTTTGTTCTGCATAACAGTTTTGGATCAATCAATGTTGTTGCTGCATATATCAGTAGTTTATTTCTTTTGCTGAGTGATACCTTATTTATGTATACAATAATTTGTATATTTATTCATGAATTGATGGAAATTTTGGTTATTTTTAATTTGGGTTATTATAAATAAAGCTTCTATGAATGCATAAATATCTGTAAATGGAATGGTTGGATCATATATTAGGTGTATGCTTTACTTTTTAAAGAATTTTTTTTCCAAAGTGCTTGTATCATTTTGCATCCCTAATCAGCAATGTATGAGAGTTTCAGTTGCTCAAAATCCTTGCTAAAACTTATTGTCTATCATTTTTCTAGTGGGCATGTAGTGGAATCTAGTGATTTTAATTGTTATTTCTTGATGACTAATGATGTTAAATCTTTTCCTGTGCTTTTTGGACATTTATACATCTTTTTTAAATTGTCTGTATGAACTGTTTTTTCCAGTCATTTGTCTTATTATTGAGATTTAGGAATCCTTCATATATTCTAGATTCCATTACTTGTCATGAATATGTTGAGATGTTTATTAGTCATCCAAATGAAGGGCCTAAAAGTGAAGAAGTTCAGAGAAAAGACCCAAGCTGCAAATCCAAATTTTGGAGTTGTCAGTATACAATACATGACACTTAAAGCGATGAGACTGGGTGAGATAGAAACCATAAGCTTATTATTAATAAAAAGAAGAGGATATCTAAGGACTAAGGAACACCAACAATAACATTTGGAAAGAAGGGAAGCCAGTGGAGTAAACAGAACGAGTAGCTTGTATGGTAGGAGGGGGCCAATGATAAAAGCCTATAAAGCATGAGGATTTATCAGCTACGTCAAATGTTGCCAATGGGTTGAAATAAATTGTGGACAGAAAATTTACCATTGTGTTTAACGGTAGAGGTATCTGGTGACTTTAACAAGAACCGTTTGTATGTAGTTGTGGTCAAAAACATAATTTGTGTGAAATTAAAGGCAGAAAGGATGACTAATGAATTAATAAAGATAAGCAGTGATCGTCACTTTCCTGATATGAAAAAAATCCAGTCACAAATTATGGACTTTATAATAGATGTAATAGATGCTCACAACACCATCTGTACAGTAGTCCTGCAAAAAATTAAACTTGAGTCTAGAAAGTGTTAGGTAGCACCATAGGGTTGCTATATATAATAACCAGACTGTAGGAAAAATAACTTGGTTTTGAAAATAAATAAATGGAAAAAGACAATATGATGAAGGCAGAATCTGTATTCCAAAGTAGACAATAATAAGTTTATAATCAGTTACAAAAAGTGATTAATTTCTTAGATACTGATTCGATCAAACAGACTGGAATGAAACACATTTGTGAGAAATTTTGACAGTTCATTGGACTTACTAATATTATTGAAGAAATAACTTTTCTTTGTTTTGAAATACTTTGGATTTTTAAAAAAGTCTCTGTCCTTTAAAGAGACATCCTGGAATATTATGAATAAATTGTTATACCTGGAAATTGTTTCAGAACAATTTAAAATGAGGAAAGAGAGTGGGGGTACAGATAAAATAATGTCTGTGAGTTAATAATCAGTGAAGCTGCGTGATGTGTATGTGTACCCATTATATAATTCTCTCGCTTTTTTTTGTGTGTGTGTGTCTGTGCTGTGCAGCTTGAGGTATCTTAGTTTCCCGACCAGGGATCAAACCTGGGCCCCTGGCAGTGAGAGCACCGAGTCCTAACCACTGGTCCATCAGGGAATTCCCTCTAATTTTTTAATATATTTGATAATTTCCATAATAAAAAGTTAAAAAAGTAAAGAGCTCAGATAATTTATTTAATATTAAAAAAAAGGATGAATAGGAGGAGAGGTATCAAGGAAAGCAAGTATCAGTGACTTCCAAGGAATTATTCTATATTTTTAAAAACAATGAAACCTCAAGAGGGTTGTTAGATGATGACAGAGATAACATCTTGCCTGTAAGCTGACAGGAATGATTCAGTAGAGTTGAAAAGTTGATGGTGTAGGGGAGAGAGGATATCCTTGCTGAGCTTAAGTCCTTGGATAGGCAATATTGGCTCCTCAAATGGAATCTGGTACACAAGTGGAGTAGTTGTCCTTAGCCTAAAGCACAAACTGTTCACCTTTGGTGTAAAGAGAGAAGGTGGCTAATAGGGGTACATTGCTGGAGAGCAAGTCATATGGTAGTGGGAGTTTGAGCAAGTTCTCTTCTGCTTGAAAATGAAGGAAAAAGCAGGGTCATCAGTGGAGAAATAAGTTAGCAGAGGAGGTGTTGCTGGTTTGAGAAGAAAGAAGAACTCTTAAAGATTCATCTAGAAGCGTGGAAGAGGTAGTAACTAGAGGAATGTAATGTGCATGCCAGAAAGCATCAAAGGCTTACTTAAGATTTATGGTCAAGAATTTGAGATGAAATCAGTTAGCATAGTTTTGAACCATTTTTTTCCATGAAATCAGCCTAGATCTATCTGCAGCCAATTCTTTTATCTCTAATTAGTTTTCTAGACTGAGTCTTATTATTAGGAACATATATATTATAATAATCTTCTCCTCACAACTAATGATTTTCTGTTCTTAGAAAAAAAGGAAAATCTTGAGGAAGAAGGTTGTACATAATTTTGTCTTTACCTAACTCTCCAGGCTTATTTTAACCTCTCTCTAGTTGTCTCCATTCTCTTCTCAAAAGCCTTCTTTACTTGCTTTGTCCAAATAACAGTTTCCCAACAATATGTGTAATTAAGTGAGTAACGGACATGATTAATTAATGGATAGTTAATACCCAACTGTTTGTCATTTAGATTGTATAAAGCAGTTTCCCAGGCAGACTTTCTGGGAATGTTATATATTTTAGACTAGAGACCATAATTTATTAATTCTTATACTCCCAAGATCTAGTAAGATGCCTAAATTAGGCCTGTAGGAAGATGCCTAAGTAGTAAGCTCTTAAAAACTGTTTGTTGAATGAAAATATTTAATACATCTTTTCAACATTTTATATATTACCCTTACATGGAGAAACTTACTTTTAAAAATAAAACAATGAAATATTCATTTGTAAGTTTGCTAAAGTGTTGGTCATACTGCAGATCTTAACATATATGTGATCATAAAAAATATAGAAAAATTATAAATTAATTTAATTATACCTTCAGATATATTATAGGTATATACCCATATTTAACTAAAATAACCCATATACCCAGTGTCTAGAACAAACTGGCACATAATATTATAGGGGAGAAAAAATTTTCCTCCACTTCTCAGGGTTCCTGGCTGGGTCTGAAAATTAAACTGACAAAAATTAATAAGAGAAAAGCATACAAATTTTATTAAGTTCTTATATGCACATAAGAGCATTCATAAGAGAATAAAGAACTGATGAAGTGACCAGTGCAGGAAGTTGTTTTTTAGAAAAAAAATTTGTGAAGAATTGGCAGTACAGAGGATTTCATCTAGGGCTAGCAAATGATGAAGTAACTAGGAAGACAAGGATTAGTTTGATAAGTTTTGTTTGTACAGATTTCTTGGCCCCTGATTCCCCAGGTCTTCCCTTCTCCTGGTACAGGGAGGGTACATTTTACATGGAAGTTTTATAGCCTGTCTCAGGGAAGAAAAGTAAAGTCAGAAGGTCAGAGTGACTTTAATGCTGCTTCTTTTGTTTTTTTAAAATTCCTTTAGCTTATGACATTTAATATGCTAAGGTGTCATATTTTGGGGTAGCATGTTCTAAACCTCATCAATAGTATGATAGATGCTCAATAAATACTTTTTGGATGAATAAATATGTAAAAGAATGGATGAATTATATATATGTATGTATATAATATATTGAATATATATATATATATGCATATATGTGTGTGTTTTTTTTGTTTATAACATAGTACAGAGTACTTCTTCTTAAATCAGTACTTGTGCCTCCATTGTTCCATCTCCCCTTAATGTCTGACCTTAGTACATTTCACATTTGGGAAGTCAGAAGTCATATTTATCACCAGTGAAATGGCACTCTTGCACCAGAGTATCTTATTATCCTGGAGCTTACACTGCATGTGAGCTTCATCAAACCTTACACATTCATGAGCATCTCCCATATTGTCTGGATGAGAAAAGTGACACAAAGGGTAATGAACGGGCATAGCAAAGGTCACTCAGATGATTTCACTGCCAGAATAAAACCCAAAGCTCTTACTGTTAGTTTACTAAATATTGCATGATGCTTTTTCTTAAATATGCCAAGAAATTTGCATTTGCAATAATAACTTGATACATAGTTATTTTAAGGAGAAGTAGCTTAGCATAGTGATTAAGAGTGAATATTGAAGTCAGGTACTAGGGTTCAAATCTGTCTCTTCTACTTACCTTGGACAAGTTACTAACCTTTCCATGTCTTAGTTTCCTCATCTGTAAAATGGCTATAATAGTAATAATAATAAAGTAATTACAAGTACTTCATAGAGTTGTTTATTGATATTGAATTAAATGGGATATTATTTGTAAAAGTGCTTAAAACAGTGTCCGGCTTATAATAAGTGATATATAACTAAATATGTGTAAAATTTATTTTCATTTGTTATGCCTCTGGTTTCAAGCATGATTAAAGTAGAAGATTAGCAACTAGTTGTAACTCATCTTTCATACATTTGGGACCCCAGAAAGAGAAGGAAAAAATAAGGGAAAAAATGATGAGAACAAATTTCATTGTTCACATGCTAATCACAACTCTTAATGGCCTTTTTTTCATGATAAGATAATGGAGATAATGGGGAATCCTTATTTATGTAATGCCTCTACTAGGATTTAGTTGATCACTTTAGTTTATAATAGCTAAACAGAACTTATGAATTTTAGGGACCATGGCACACTGGAAAATACCACTAGTATGTAATTTTTGGAGAATTAATTGAAAATCTTTCCCTTTGGGTAAGTGATGTCCTACATTCATTTCCTGAAGGCCTGAAAAGCTAGATTACATCTAAACACAGCAAAAAAAGAATGAGGGGAGCTGTTTTTGAGGTCTAAACAGTCTCTATGACATGCCAGTGTCTGGGGATTAAATCAAATCCTATCAATTCTTAGTTTGATATTGGGGAAGATATTTGATTCTTCTGAGTTAAATGTGGCAAGCTATCTCTTTCTTAACACAGAGTGGCACTGTGTAAACGATTGTCTTTCAGACCCACAATTCATAAGTGTCTAAGTCACCATTCGTCACAATCAGGATGAGATGGAAAACAAGAAGAGGGTTTGATGCCATGATGGTGTCTATTCATCTTTGATATGAAGTGTGAAAGACTTGAGGCAGGTTTTGTGGGAAAGTCTGACCAATGGAATTTAGAAAAATTAGACTTAAACTCAGAGAACTAGCTAAATGGTTGGACACAGAACATGCTGCTGGGCAGAAAGGGAAATTAACAAAAAATTCAATTCTCTACCTGTTGTGAGCAGTGGAACTCAAAAATAGATGTCTGAAAGACACTTTCTTAATAGGAGAAAAATAAATAATATCAGAAATTCCAGTCAGTGGAAAAGGCTTCTTATGATTCTACAGCCATCTGAAGGACTAGTATATTTATAACTAACTTAATGAAGACCACTGATTAAACAGTATGGTATATAAGAATGAAGGTCATGATCAGATGACCATGAAATTCCAAGGCTATTCTGTTAAAGAATTAGGGTTCTTTATAGCAGAAGCCTGGTAAATCATTATTGGCATAGATGCCTAAATTCTTAGAATTAACTATAGGGTGGGGTGGAGGATCTGTCTTTCCAGAAAATGCTAAATTGAAAAAATTCTTTAGGTTGGTAAATAATCCCCAAGTAAATTTGTATGAGCAGACATTTCTGGGTAGTGGTTATTTATTAACTTGCTACAGCTGGTGATCAGGCAATTTGCCAGATCTACCCTGATATGGGTAACTGCCTACATTCCTTTTGAGGTAAGATAAATGTTATAAATGTGGGCAATTCTAAACTGGCTTTATGATGACACATTTAATCACAGGGACTATGATATATATTATAATATGACAAAAGATTCCCCACTCTTCTGTGCCTTCTGTAACCTTGTTTTTTGGGTCTAGTGAATATATAGGAGGCAGTAACTCACTGAGTTGTTCTCCATATAGGAAGTTGCATGATATGAAAAATATGCCAGTCATTCAAAAGAAGCTGTGTAATGGGAGGAAATAGAAAAGATAGAGAAGAAAATGTTAAGGTATACCTGACACAACTGGGTGGACTTGTTTGTTGAGAGGGCTTTCAAAAAATGGGATAAAAAAGAGAAATGACAGGATTCCCATTAAGGAGTCAGCTGCTCACTATCAACATAGGGTGGGATGTAGGGGTGAGAGAACTGCTCTACCCACCTCTCACATTGCCATGTCTAATATTCTCTCTTTATTCTAGTTTAAAGAAATTCAAATGTAATTATGAAGATGATGCTTTAGAAGGAAATATATTGAATGGACGGGAAGTAAGGGAAGAGGGTTGTAAATTTATATTCTAAAGGTGAAGTGAAAGTAAAACGGCTGCTTGTCTGACCCCTGAATGGGCATCTTAAGACATATGCAAAGCACTGGGTGACATATTCAGGGGATAGTATGCAACACATTTTAGATTTTATACAAGAGTTAAATATAATCCCTCTGTTAGACACAAATGGCACTCTGATGGGCCTGAAGGCTATACTGGGAGCATATGAAGATGTGTGGTAGAGGAAATTAAAGTGAAACTTGAAAAACAAATTATAAAGTTATACTGGAGAGATTAGCCTGTGGTCACATAGACTTTACCAGAGTGGATAATTTGGGTGGATATTGTGTATGAATAGGGCATGTTTCCCCTCCCCTTTCCATAGACTAATTCAGTTCTTCAACTAGTTAATTGATCAAACTAAACATTGAACTTATCCCAACTCTCCCCGACAGCAAATATTAAGCAATACAGTATTTCAGAGATCTATGAGAGATCACTATTATGATTAAGGGAATGGTTGAAGGGAGATTTTTAATTCCCCCTAAAGTCCTTTTATCAGTCTTATACAGGCAGTATGCAAAACATATGACTCCAGGAGTTCGACAATAGACGAACAGAATTAAACAAGATGATTCCTTAGATTGATTCAGCTGTACTTGATATAGGATAGGCTCCATAGGAAGTACAACAAGCCAAGAGGGACAGCAGGTCACAAGTTTAAGGCCTTTATTTCCATACAAATTTGGAGTCCCTCCAGGGACAGAGGTAAGGCTGCCAGATTTAGCAAATAAAACATAGAAGCCCAGTTAAATTTGAAATTCAGATTTATTTATTTATTTATTTTTTTAGTGTAAGTGTGTCCTAGATATTGCACGGTACAAATAATGTATTTTATCTTGCAACTCCATGTGGCATTCTTCTAGGTTGGAATTTGGTATACAGTTATTGTTTTTGCTACAGTGATATTTGAATTGCTGTAATCTAGTGAGACAGGGTTTGGACTTGGTAAACATTTAAAATATTTTAATGCACAACATTGATTATATCACGAGTTGCTTCCTCTGAGGAAGAAGCAAAGGAAGAGTTAAGGACTATAGTCACTCACACTACAAATAGAAACTAACTGATAAATCTAACTAAAATTCAAGTGTCAGGGCAATCTGTGAAATTCTTGGGAGTTCTCTACTTAAAGGCAGCCTTTGCAGTTGCTTTTCACAGCCCATTAAATAGACACTCACTACCTGGTTATGGGATGTTTGTGTAAATTGCCTTAACCATAAAAGGGCATCAGATTATTCAGGAGCCAGAAATACTGATCATGGCTGGGATGATATGAGAGATATTCAAATATAGAGGAAGAAGCCCAGTAAAGATTACTCCTAAGATGGAAGTAATATATTCCTGGGCATACTAACCAGGAAATGTTCAAAGGGATCCACCTTGTTCATGAAAATATTAATTCACTGCCCATAGGACTGAATATAGAGCACTCCAAGGACTTCTCTGCCTTCATTGTTACATAAGCTGAACAATATAATTCTCCCAAACTGAGGCAAAACAGACTTCCATGTTCCCAACTGCGGATTTCATTGTTGGTTGGAAATCATCTGCGATATGCTCTGCAGATGGTAAAATCTTAGTGACAGAATGTCAGAGCTGAGAGTTGTTTATTTAGTGGTGAAGAGAAATTAGGCTTGGGTGCTTAGGACACTGTTTGAATACTCACAGATTGTTGGGCAGTAGCTAGTGGCCTTGTAATATGGACAGGCAAGCAGAATGCTAGATGCCTAGACAGTAAAAACACCATCCTATGGGATTCTCAGTAAAGGAAATATCTGTGGGAATTTACAGAAAGAATGAAAGTTTTTCATGTAGGCAACTGTGTGTGTGTGTATGTGTGTGTGGCAGACAAACAATCACAAACAAAAGTCAGTTACCAGTTCAGAAAGGGATTACAATGCTAAGGCAGATGGCTTTGTCAGACCTCCAAGGCTTTCTCTCTAGGTATATGAAACATTCAGAAATGGAGGTGCTCATACCATACACTGATGGACAGAGAGAACATATATTACCCTGGCATCCTATGAAACTGCTATAAGGAGAAGAAACTATACCCATTTTTGACAGGAAAGAACTCACTGAAAATGGCTTGACAAGTAATTCCCCCACAGTCAAGAGCTCTACCATATCCTATATAGCTCCATGGACCTATAATGATAGTTTCTGCAAATTGTTGTTAACTGGGATTGACACTTATTCTACCTTATGCTTTACTTGTAACAGAAGTAAAAGTTTGAAAGAGCAAATTTTCTATCAGTTCAGACTACCTGAATATATTTCTTTTAATCATATTATACACTTTGTTGCTACCACTATACCAAAAACAAAAAAAACAAAAAAAAAAGGCAAAGAAACACTACCAGGACGAACCATACTCCTATCACACCCTCAGAACACTGATCTCATTTAAAATTAAAATGAGTAATTGAAGTACTTGTTACTAAAAATAAGTTATGAAAATGTTTAAAAGTATAGATTAATTATTTAAATGATTGTGTTCTTGTGTTGCATATGAAAGTAATTAAGCCAGGGCCTTGAATGGAAAGGTTTCAAAGACTACACATGAGAATGAGAAATAAGGGATGATGAAACTACAGAACTTTCTATTTTTCTGACCTCAAAAATTTTTCTTTGATTTTGTCTGATCCCAGAGTGTCAGGCTCAGGTGGATCTATAGAAATCCCAAGCAGTTAATATCAATACACAAGACATATTACATATGCTGTTACATTTGACAGCTTCTGTTCTTAAATGTACTGTAGAATGTATCATCACTTCACTCCATGTAGAGTGAATTGGGGTTCACTGTGACTATAAGTCCATGACCATCAACAGAGACAGTCCTGTGGATTATTTTTTTCCTAGTCAAGTCATTTGGCATCCATCTCAAGTGGGTCTGATAAAAAGTGTTAGTCAGCTTTCTGTATTGTCTGCCCGATGGATAAGGAGTACAGTTGAGCCCAGAGGAGAAAGCCTGAGCAAGGAGAGAGGGGTATTGATCAAAGAGATGATACTTGGGAACAAAGAAGATCCTGCAAACAGGAGGAATGCTCCTAAGTGGGTCATAGTACTAGGAATGAAGTCAATCATGCCATTTTCTTGAGCGTATCTTAGATCTAGAGAGTAATACTGTCTACTCTTTGTATCAGATCTGGTACTGTCTAATGACTGATACTGAGAGAAAGGCCCTGTGGAGACTGTCATTTTCACAGAAGGGAAATTAGATTTCTCCTGATTTATGAGGTCTGCCTAAATATTACACTTGGATAATCTGGAGGAGTAAAATGATATTATATATCCTGATGACTTAACTTTGGGGTAGCCAAAAACAGTTAGCTATCAGATTGTGCTTTGTAGGTTTTATTACCACTGTGATTAATTTACAAATAAATTGAGAGAAATACCACAAATGAGTAACATAGGGTGGAGAATTCAGAGTAGCAGAGCTTCTGCACCCTTTGGGACCACAGTCCATGATGATACTTTAGGATGAGGAGAAAAAGATTTCTGACATGTGTCTAATGTCAAAGCTTGGTTTACTCCTCTGATTATGCTAAATGTGAATTTAGACCAAAACTATTTAAGGAAAGTGGAAGTTAAATTAGGATAGCATTAATAGATAAGATTTTGGATGTTATTTGTTTTCTGTATGTTATCAAAATTACCCCTGTTAAGTTTGACAAAGGACATTTACAGGAAACTTTGTGAGATAGAGTTGTATTTGATGGCAGAATATATCCTATAACAGGCTCATGGGATACAGATTATTTTGGGGTACATAAATCCCAGTAATATTTACTGACAACATGTGTGATAGCTTGATCATCCCTGACTCTGCTATGCCAGAGCTATGCTATGCTATGTTCTGAAAGGATTTTAGGGTCTAAGTCAGTCTAAAATAACATTCCTAGAGGCTCTTCATAATCATGAAATGGACTTGCTGATCTAAATAAAGATTCTAGCAGGAAATCTCTTCCAAGAAAATTTGGAGGCTTTAAACTCTAGAGGAAAATAAAGTCATAAATAATTGGACTAATAAAACAATTGCTCTAAGATAACAATGCTGAGAGATGGCATGAACTCTCACCCAAGAAGTACTGCCAGATATTTTAGTCATCATGGACTATTTTAAGATCAATGGTCAGGATTTCTAGAAGGCCAAGTTAAATAGGTACATCTATGGATATACCTTATTTATTATAAGCTTATGGCATAAGTTGTGATAGGTTCTCAGTTGGTTGATGATTGATCAGCATTTCAAATGTCCTAGAGATCATACATCAAAAACAACTTTTCTTCTTTGGTGTTGTGACTCATCTGGGACCAGCTAGATAAAAGAAGAACCCTATGTCATCTCTATGAGAAGTAGATGAGTTGTGTTACATGATGATATCTGGAAGCTAATATATAAGTAATCTCTTGCTATGCGATGACCAATATGGCCAAATGTTCCCTTCAGTTTTACCAAACTTCAGACAAGTTTCTTCCTGATTAGAGGCCCTTGACCTCCCTTTTCTTAAAGCATTTACTTTAGAAAAGTTACAATTGTAAATTCTTTCTCTGCCCTTTAAATGTAAATCGAATGTCTTTTTCAAAGTCCCTTTGAAATTTAATCATTAAGAAAGATAGCACCTCTATCACCTAGTCTCTGTTGAGTGAAGGAGCCTACGTTCATAAGTGCCAGTCAGCAAACATAGATGGCAGATGGCCTCATCACCTTGATCAACCTTCCTCCTAATTCTTTCCCATACTTTTCCATCAGCTAACTTGAGTTAAAATAACTTCTTTTATTTTAGCAGAATTGAGCTCTCTCTCTCTCATGTATTACAATAGTCTTTGAATAAGATTTTCCTTATTATTTTTAACAAATGTATTTTACAATTTCTCTTTGACAGTAAGAATATTACCATAAACTCAGTGACTTGAAACAACATATATTTACTTTAGGAATAGACATGAGGGTACTATGTATCTGGAGATTTGAGAGAGAGCACTAATTAGCTAGTTTTCCTCTGAGCTACTTAAGTATACTGCTAGTCATTTGTTGATAGGATATCTAGTTTCTTTAACCAGGTGTAACCAACTAATTCTTTTGTCTCTCTCTATAGCCTTATATTGTTTTACTTTACTTCATCCACTGATCACCATATTTAATGCTATGTATTTATTTGTGTATTTTTCTGGTTTTGTCCAATAAAATGTAAGCTTCATGAGTGCTAGGACTTTGGATTTTTTATACTCATGCATTTTCAGTAACTAGAACAATATCAGGTATATCATATGTCCTCAATATATTTTGATTAAATGAATGAATCATTCATTTGGTGAAACATACTGCAATGTTTCATTGCTGATTGTCTTAAAAGATATATGTAAATATATTCCTTCAGACAAAGTATTTATTTATTTTGTAACTGTTATCATTAGGTTTTTTCTCTGTTGACAAATCTGGAGAAAATCAAGCTTAATCTTCTACTTTATAAATCTCTGGGAAAAATCTGTATTTTCAGTGTCTACTAAAAGAGGAAGAGCTAAAATGTATTTGCATAGAACTGCAAGTTTAATGTTTCCTGGGGGCATTCAGTTCTAGAGCTTTCAATCATTTTCTCATCCTTTTGCTCAAATGCCTGAGTTTTTTTAGGCATTTGGTAATTTCTGAAGCATTTTTCTCCATCTGAAAATTCTTACATGGATAGAATGCTTTTCTTCATGCTCTTTGAAAATCAATTTTACTTTAGCTTCATAGTTTTATCTATTTCAGTGAATGATGGTTGATTCTTACCATTAAAGCCTTCTCAAAGCTAAAAACCTTCTAGTTCAAAACCCTGGATAATAATTTGACAACATTTTTGAAATCTGTCAAAAATCTTGAAATACTAAGATGCTCTAGTATTGAGTTACACTTTCATTTTGCTGACTTACTACTTCTACGCATAATCAGAATTTCTTGAATTTAGTTGAACACATTTCATGTAATAGAAGGATCTTCTCAGATATGTGAGTGTGTGTGTGTGTGTGTGTGTGTGTGTGTGTGCGTGGTTACACAAATCCAGACAAACTAAGAGATACAAGGGAAAAAAATCCCCTTGGGCTTAAAAAAACAAAAGAAGAGAAGAATAGAGTTCAGAATCCAGACCAAGATGGTAACATAGGAGGTTCCTCAGTTTCTCTCTTCCTCCGGATTCACTGAATATACAGCTACATACAGGACAATTCTCTCTAAGAGAAATCCAGAAACTAGCTAAGTGACACCTACACATAGGGTGAGTGAGAAAATATCCATATCAAAATGTTGAAACAAACTGTTGCCATAGACCCCACCACTATCACAGCACTGCTGATAGGAAGGGAACCCCCAGCTTGTAGATTTTCCCTGAGGAGAAAATGGTTTGGACTACACATCTAGTGCTCCAACTATTAAGGCTCCACCTAAGGGGCAGGCCTCCAAATCACCTACCTTTGAAAGCTAATGGGACTTACATTCAGGAGTCTCACAGGTATATGTCAAAAAAGGTAGTTATTAATGGGCACAGCTATGGCTATCCCCCAAGGGATCAAAGCATAGGGAGCAGGCAAAAATGCCCATATCCAAATTTTTCTCAGCAAGGGGTTTGACTGCATACTTTATGAGCCATTGCCTGAGGTTCCAGCTTCTAATTAACATGCATGTAGGTGCTGGCTCTAACCTCCTTAGAACCCAGGGAAGCTGGTGGACACTTCCATCATCTTCTCTTCAGGAGAAATCCTGTCATTTTTAACAACATTGATAAACTGAAGCACATTATGCTAAGTGAAAAAAGCCTGACAGAGTAAGACAAATGCTGCATGGTATTGTTTACATGTGAAATCTAAAAAAAAAAAAAGTTGTACTCTTGGAATGAGAGTAGTATGATGATTGTCAGGGGCTGGTTTGTTGGAGAAATTGGGAGTGGTTGTTGCAGAATCTAGTTCTTTGTGATTGTGGGGTTTAGGTTCCCATTTCCCTGCTGTTGTCAGCTGACGGCTTCCCTTAGCAACTAGAGGCCTCTCACTGATCCTTATCCTTGAGTGTCTATATCTTAGAGCCAGAGACATCACATAAAATCTTTATCACATTTGGAATATCTCTGATTTCTCCTTTTGCTTCCAGCTCTAGAAAGTTCTCTGCATTTAAGGGCTCATGTGAGTAGTTGTGTTGACTAGAATAATTTCCTTATTTTAAGATTCTTAATCATAATTACATCTGCAAAATATGGTTTGCCATCTAACAGAATATATTCACAGATTCTAGAGATTAGGGTGTCAAATTCCTTTGGGGGACCATCATTCTGCCTGATACACCAAGATAGCTCTGAACAGAATCTGTAAGTGCCTCTACTCACAAGACATGCAGACATTTGAGAAACTTGTGGAGAATTGTATCCTAGCACTTCATAGAGATGAAAAAAATCACCAAAGCAGGCATTCTAAAATGGTCAAGTTCAAAAGGAGAATAGAGAAAGACTAGTCCCACTGGCGTGGGGGCGGGAAGTAAAAATTTAAAGTAAATACAACAGTGTGAAATACTATATTCAGATAAATTTAGATAGTAGACATTTGTTCATTTGATTTAGTATTTAAAAAGTCAGTGTTAGTTTTAGCAGTATTGTGGGGACGTACGCCAAATTGCACTGGGGATTGGAGTAAGTATTTAGTGAAGAAGAGACATTAGTAAGTACATGCTACCTTTGGAAAACTTACTAGTCAAGTAAAGGAGACATCAAAAGTTTGAAGCTAGGAGTGGAATCAGTGGTAGGTGTTTTTTGTAGGGTGTCTGTCTGTGTGTGTGTGTGTGTGTGTGTGTGTGTGTATGTGTGTGTGTGAGAGAGAGAGAGAGAGAGAGAGAGAGAAAGAGAGAGAGTGTGTGTTGGGCATATTCATAGTGTAAAAGGTCAATAAAAAAGTAAAGTCAAGGTTAAGATTTAGCAGAGGCAAAAGGATGAATGGAATAAGGTTCCACAAAGACAGAAGTGGATTGAATCAGAATCAAAACTATATTAAAGGGAAGTAGGAAACAATTGATAACATGGTCATAAGTCTATGAGGAGATAGAACAGACCAGGTAGATGGAGTTCATGCTTAAATTTTATAATATTCTAAAGGAAATACAGAAAGTAGTGATTCAATCAGACACGGATGTAGATATTGATCTTGAGTTTAAGGTGGAGGGAAATGAGAATATCAATGAGATAGAAATAATTTTATAGGAATTTGGGTTGAGGGTATTCAGTGATGAAATTTCTACTGGTATGAAGGGGAAAAGGGATGATAGCATTTGCTAAAATTAAAGGTGGTAGAGATTAAAAGGAATATTATGAAGAATTTTGATGATTATGGCTAAATCAGCACAGATGCTCATTGGTGGGGAAGACTATGGTTTTGAATTTTCAGCACTTCTGCATGATTTTCTTCAATGACGATCAATGCCTGCCCCAAATTTCTGTTCACATAACATTTTGGACCATATTTTCCATTCCTGAAGGAATGAGAAATGAGGCTCTGTGCTTATAGAAACTGTAGAGATAAATCTTAGACAACAAATAATATTGGGGCACAAAGAATACCACAACGTGTGCTTAGAAAAGTCTAACAGACAGCAAGGAGAATGTCTGGCTCTTTCAATTCCAGGAAGAAAACAAATACGTATATATGCCAATTACATTCTATGAGAACCTATAAACATGCCAGTGCTTTACTATAATAATTGAAAGCTTCATATTAGTAACAATAACAAAAAGCTAAACCAAGCAATTAAATGATTGAGGTATCAGAATTGGTATGCCTATTTAGAAGAAAATATACAAATCTTGCCCCTAAAAATTATTTCTAAATCCAAGCCTCTTATGTTAAAATATCAGCCAAATGTTAACTCACAGTAAAAATTATCAAACACAGGTGAAACTAAGCTACCATTAATGAGAAATGGTGAAAACAACAAAGAAAAGATTTGACTTTTATTTTTAAATATTTCTTTATACAGTTGTCCCTTGGTATCCGTGGGGGGGGGGGGGAGGGGGGGGG